>NW_028280861.1:0-300000 GCF_059751285.1 Brachycentrus maculatus
TATATATATATATATATATATATATATATATATATATATATATATATATATATATATATATATATATATATATATATATATATATATATATATATATATATATATATATATATATATATATATATATATATATATATATATATCAGTGGCGGACCTACCCTAGAAGCCCAGAAGCCCGGGTTGCCTAACAACTCCGACAATTATAAAAATACATAATTAATGTATGCCTGTTTTTAAATTATCCCGCGCTTTTTCGTACAACCCGAGATAGCCGAGTGTAAACATTCGGCTTTCGCCCTGTCTGTTGCAGGTGCAGGCGATACATGATTAGCCATCTCGCTCGCTCTCATTGGCTTCAATTTGGGCTTCTGCTTCCAGCAAAACGCATAGTTGATTTGGTTTAAAAACATAACTTTAAACCGTACAATGTAGGTACCTATATGGCATTTTGTATCGAGTTTGGAAGCCAGCTTCGGTAGCGTGAACATAGCTACAAGAAATTAGCTACAATTCGCAATATTTGTAACGAACGTATTTCATTATTGTTATCTGTTACTCATCTGTCAGATGCTTATCAACTAGTTTTATGCCTTTGTAGAGTTCATAAATATAAAATATAATAGATAATCCATAATTAAATACGGTAATTGTAGGAATTATTAAGATTTGAATAAGTTTTCGCATTATTATCGTTCTTCGCTACGTTTTTCGTAAGCACATTTTGTTTGAACGTCATAATGAATTCGGATACGGCCGATGTCGTTTGTGCTGTTTTATTTATAAAAGTGGTTGAAGGAATTAATTTATAGTGGAAAGGTGAGCGCATTGAATTTTATTAAAAAAAAAAAAAGAAATGATTACATCTCAAGGTCTCAAAGACCTACTCCTGATTTAAAAATATCACAACTGTTAAATTACATAAAAGGAAGTTTAATCAGTCGATATACAAAACTCGTTGGATTAGAAACGTATTGAAATATATTATTAGATTAAAACCAATATTTTTAGCTTTTCCACTTTATTTTTATTTGACCAGCGACCGGGTTACCGACATTTTATTACCGTTACCGACATCATCAGACTGGTACTGTCGATGTCGATGTACTGATGATGTCGGTAACGACGAAACCCGGTCGCTGGTCAAATAAAAATAAAGTGGAAAAGCTAAAAATATTGGTTTTAATCTAATAATATATTAAAATGCAATTCCATCACGAAGTGCCAGTGGAAAATAAAAATGTATTAGAAACGTATTTTACTGCAGTCAACATTTTCTTTATTTCAATGTGATGGCTATTCCATACAAAAATTACATCTTTGCATTTTTTACACTCATTACAATACATTGTTTATCTTTATATTGTTTTTTTTAAATAAAGTTTTGTCCTGACATTCCTTGGTTGAACTGCATTTTATAGAATAAAATAACAACTATGAAATTTTTTCCACTTGAATTTTATTTGACCAGCAACCGGGTTTCGTCGTAACCGACATCATCGGACTGGTGGTGTCAGTTATGACGAAACCCGGTTGCTGGTCAAATAAAATTCATGTGGAAAAAATTACAGAGTCGCTATTTTATTCTGGCTACGCTTGGATTCTCCAGTTCTTTAAACACGTTGTGCGTGGCAACGAGGATAGCCTGGAACGACTAGTTGTTATCGGTAGCCTAGAGGGAAAGAGAGAGTGAGGAAGATCCCCACACGATGGACCGATCAAATTAAGGCAGCAGCAGGCACTTCAATGGTTGATGCGCTACGTGCAGCACAGTCAAGGGATAACTGGAGAAGATGCATTGCTTCTGCAAGGGTCACAACCCTCAGCAATGAGGAATAAGACGGAGAAGAAGATTTTATTCTGAAAAATAATGGGCTTGCCTTACTGGTAAGCCCTGGGCACGCCACTGATATATATATATGTTTTATCTTTACATCCAGAATTTTTTATACTATGGACAGGTAACGCTAGAACGGACATAGATTTTTTTTATGGTTGTATATGAAAATCTGTTCATATGGTGATGTAAGAGAGACTACGCTTGCACGTTCTTGAAAGGAGTGAGCGATGTGTCCGTGTTGTCGTTACTGCCTCACTCATTCCTCTGTGTGCCCCCGCAGGAGAGAAGCCCTACGAGTGCCAGTGGGAGGGCTGCGCGTGGCGCTTCGCGCGCTCCGATGAGTTGACTAGGCACACGCGCAAGCACACCGGCCAGCGCCCCTTCTCCTGCCCGCTCTGCAGCCGCAGCTTCTCCCGGAGCGACCACCTCGGCCTGCACCTCAAGCGCCACTGGTAACTATCCTGTTCCCTTCTTCAGGACCGCCACTAATAACTATTACTCCACACGCAGTCTGGCAACTAGCTCGTCAGTCCACTGGTAACTAGCTTGTTCCGCATCCTGTTCCCTTCTGCAGGAGTACTCGGCTGTCCAAATTTAAGGGACTTTTTTTTAACGTACTTTTTTTTCCTTTTTTGACTAAGTGGAATATTTTTTTTTAAATAAAAAAAATATACATTAAAAAAATACAACTAAAAATAACTAACCACAAAGTAAATGCTTTAAATATTAATAATATTGAGAATAAGTAGAATCTACTTAGTCCAAAAATGCAAAAAAAACGTACTATTAAAAATGTCCCTTACTGTGTTTTGAGTTTGGACAGCCGTACTGGTACTGTACACGCAGTCTGGCAACTAGCTCATCAGTCCACTGGTAACTAGCTCGTTCCACATCCTGTTCCCTTCTTCAGGACCGCTACTAATAACTAGTACTCCACAAACAGTCCCAGTCCCAGAGAGTCCACTCACTGTGGTGATGACCTGTCATCGCCTGGGTAAAAATATTTCTGTTTATCTTATTATTACTTTATATTATTATAGGGCTTGTTTTAATGTATTTCATTATCTCTTATGATAGTAATTGATCAGCGGTTCGAGGCACCAAGTTTCCTCATTAATACTATTTCATAATTGTTTTCGAGGCTAATGGCTTCTACGTTAATAAATTGTTTCGAGGCAAAAAGCTTCTTCCTTAAGACGTATTAATTAGCGGTTTTGAGGCAAAACCCTCCTTAAGACTTATCTTAAGACTAATTATTACATTGTTTCGAGGCAAAGAGCTTCTTCCTTAAGATTAATTAGTACATCGTTTCGAGGCAAAGAGCATCTTCTTTAGACGTATTAACTAACGCTTTCGAGGCAAAGATCTTCTTCCTTAAGACTAATCAATACATTGTTTTGAGGCAAAGAGCTTCTTTATTAAGATTAATTATCGTTTCGAGGCAAAGAATTCTTCCTTAAGATTAATTAGCACATCGTTTCGAGGCAAAGAGCTTCTTCCTTAAGACGTGTTAATTATCGCTTACTAGGCAAAGAGCTTCTTAAGGAATAATTATTACAAGACGTACTTATTAATTAACGCTTTCGTAACGCTTTCGAAGCAAACGGCTTCTTCCTTAAGACAAAACAATTTATTTTGAGGGAAAAGCTGTTTGCTTTGAGGGATTGGGGATCGATTTGTGGTTATTTAGATCGAGTTTTCGATTGGCTGGTCTAATTTTAACAGACTCTCAGAATAGGTTCCCTAGCTGTAAACAGAATAGCACTTAGAGCCGTGTTAGATGCCAAACGTGTTAGAACTCAGTGGTGAAAGGGTTTCGTGGGTAAACCAGTGGTAAATCCTTTAGTAGGGTACCGCAAGTGTCCTTCGCTATCCTGTTGAATATCCCTTCCAATGTATTATTGGCGGCGACGTACAATATACCACAGATTTTCAAAGTGTGGGTCGGACGTTAATCTGTCTTCTCATATTTATTTATTTAAAAAATAAATATTGACTTAAAATGTATGCATTTATTTAAAATAACAATTATTAACATATTTGAAATATTTTTTGCAGAGACCCACCAAGCCACCTTGTGTGTCTTGTCGGTGGAGTTCCTTTTACATACGTATAACGAAATTAATGAAAATTTTAATTACTGTTTTTAAGGATCGAACTTAAAGACGGTAATTAAAATTATGGGTGAATAATCAAGTGTTAATTTTATGAAAATTGTAAAATGTACATATTCTTAACTTTTCTCTCTTTTTTGTGTTATATCGTAGTCGTACAGGAGAAAGTGACCAACTAACAAATCGTAAAATGTTGAAGAGGGCCATTTAAGTCACTTTTTTTTGGCAAGAAAATAAACATCAATGCAGTTAGTCATTTTTAACAAGTCATTATACATTTTTAACAATTCATATTATACTTCCAAGTTTAAAATCGCTTTGGAATTTTTTCAGGGCCATATTAAGCTATTAAGATATCAAAAAGGCAATGATCACCTTTTTGTAAGAAATGCACTTGGTCACTTTCTCCTGTATAACTACGATATTTGGGTAAAATGGTTAAAAACAGTAAAAAAATGTATATATGTATATAATGTATATAATGTATACATATATATATATATTTATATATATATATATATATATATATATATATATATATATATATATATATATATATATATATATATATATATATATATATATATATATACATACATATATATATATATATGTATATATATATATATATATATATATATATATATATATATATACATATATATATAAATATATATATATATATATATATATATATATATATATATATATATATATATATATATATATATATATATATATATATATATATATATATATATATATATATATATATATATATATATATATATATATATATATATATATATATATATATATATATATATATATATATATATATATATATATATATATATATATATATATATATATATATATATATATATATATATATATATATATATATATATATATATATATATATATATATATATATATATATATATATATATATATATATATATATATATATATATATATATATATATATATATATATATATATATATATATATATATATACTTATATAATATTTGAAATAACACTGGTTTTGTCGCTCTCATGTGTATCGATATTGGATTTTCCTTTCTATGTTTCTGAATAAAGTATGGGGATTGCGCATTTGTATATATGGTATGGACAATTCTGCGCTACGCATGCGTTAGCCGGACATTCCACAGGGCCGCACTTGTCTGTGGAAATTAAAATATAATTGTACGTTTGATCAAAATCTTAAACGTCCTAAAGCCACTCACTGATTGCTTCGAACTCTAATGGCAAGGTTTCGTTTATTGGCATATATACCTGATAGGTAAAATCGTGCGAACAAAATTGAAATAACAATTTTAATGCCTTCTATCGCTCAAATCTTCAAAAATCAATAATGCAAGCATAAAGTACATGAAAATATATCGCTTATTCCTTTCAACAACGTCGTATTTCAAAAAAAATATTTTTCAGGAGATCGTTTTTAAAGTTTAAAAATATAATAAAATATAATAAAATGTATTAAAAATAAATATCAAGCCACTTATTACACTTTTTACTGTGCAACAGATCTTTTTAGGTAAAACCTGTAGGTTTTTTCTCCATTTAAAAAAATGCAGTCGTAACGCGATGCAAGCGTGAGGAGATGCGTGAATGTGGAAGAGGCGAACTAAGACAGATTGGTTAGAGGTCCTATTCTTTCTGATTTTGATAATTTTTACTAAAAATCGCTTTGATATCGATAATGCGCCCCTGTGTTATCGAATCGGGTGGATAAGGCTCTTATTATATAGAATTATAATGTACATATATATATATATATATATATATATATATATATATATATATATATATATATATATATATATATATATATATATATATATATATATATATATATATATATATATGTATATATATATATATATATATATACATGTATATACATATATATATATATATATATATATATATATATATATATATATATATATATATATATATATATATATATATATATATATACATATATACCTGACGCAAAGTGAATGTCTCTATGTAGTACTAGTGTTAATGCTATACGCAGTAAGTACTGTTCAGTTACTGCCGAATGGATTCTTAAGTGACTGTCGAAAAAAAAGGAAAATATGAAATATGTATTGTGTTAATAATCGAAGCAGTGGAAGGCCAAAGAAAACTTGTAATGTATTGGAATGTTAAAGTATTTCATATATTTCAAAGTGGTCAGCTCAGGAGTCGTGACTGAGAGGATAGAAAGCCACACAACTCTGTCTTGATCAATGATACTCAAAGGCATCTACACGCCGATTATTCCTACTCCTGACCAGACCACGCCCAAAGATCATGCCAAACATTCCTCGGTCTTCCTCTGCTTTTATTTCCGACTACATTCGTCTCGTGATTTGTTATAGAATCGTGGGTAGAATGGCGAATGTTGCAAGTGTGTAAAGTAATCACTCAACCAGCCCATGACGGGTCGTAAGTCCTGTAAATTCCGAGTCTTTTAATTTTCTTCTCCATCTTTCTGAAGATGTAAAAAATGGAAAATACCTCCCAAGTTTGTAGTAAACAAGTACTAATTTGGTCATAAATAATGTGTAATGATCTCATTTTCTTCTTCCTTTGCAGATCTCAAACACTCTCCCTCGATGTCTCAATCGGAGAAATAGAAGAAGAAGACTATTCCCACTCAACATTCCTATCTGAGCCAGTATTTATATAAACAGATATTTTTAACTTAATTTAATTTTTGAAATTATTCAAAAAACCTATTCAAATCTACCAAGAAAAATAGTTTTAATTTACTTCTTAAACTATATATGGTACATACATATATATATATATATATATATATATATATATATATATATATATATATATATATATATAAATATTTATATATATATTGAAAAAATATTGAATGGGTCCTACAAGCAATCTAACAAATTAATTATTTTTTTGTTATAGTTTTTTTTAACACGTATGCCAGTAAATGTATCAAAAATATATATAAAATAAATATTACAAATAGTTTTTTTATACTATGATTAGTTATTAAATAATTATATATATATATATATATATATATATATATATATATATATATATATATATATATATATATATATAAGGGGATTTTCTAAGAGGCATTGATATACATTAGTTTTAAGGTAAATTATATCGCTCACTCCTTTCAACAACGTCATACATCAAAAAACTTGTTTTTCAGGAGATCGTTTTTTGAGTTTAAGAATATAATAAAATGTATTTAAAAATATATATCAAGCCACTTATTGAACTTTTTACTGTGCAACAGATCTTTTTAGGTAAAACCTGAAGGTTTTTCCTCCATTTGAATAATACTTAGTATATTTGAAAAAATAATTAAAGAATACCTTGACTTCAAAATGCAAAAAGAACTCTTTCTGCCCTGTAGCGGGTAAATATTATGTTAAAAATAAGCCGCTTTTGCTGGGATATAGTACATTTTCTGGGCATTCCAAAAACATTCGCAACTGAAAAATTACGTTTTTTGATATTATATATGACGTTGTTGGAAGGAGTAAGCGATATATATATATATATATATATATATATATATATATATATATATATATATATATATATATATATATATATATATATATATATATATATATATATATATATATATATATATATATATATATATATATATATATATATATATATATATATATATATATGTATTATCTTTATATCCAGTATTTTTTATACTATGGACAGGTAACGCTAGAACTGACATAGATTTTTTATGGTTGTTTATGAAAATCTCTTCATTTGGTGATGTAAGAGAGACAGACTATGTTTGCATGGTCAAAACCATGCGTTAGAACAGTCAAGACACCCCTCATAACAGCATAATTCCTTCCAGAACCTTACTTGTTATCTGAAACATTTATTGCTTTAACTAGAGCGGTAGTTCTGGCTCACAAGTGAATGTGGAAAAGGAGCTTGCTCTTTCTCTGTAACTCGTTTTATGAAATTTCGTTGATGTTTAAGGGAGGAACTTTTTCACTTTTTTTTGCTGCTGTGCGAATTACTTGTAATGGGAGGTTCTCATTATGAAAGGTCCCACTGTATATAAACATTTAGCGTGTGATCAAAAAATATGAATTTTATTATTATGATTAATTTTTCTTTATTTATTTAATTTAAAAAATATACTTATGTATATAAAAACTTTCCTTCCCATATGTAATATTACGTATATCGCTCACTCCTTTCAAGAACGTCATAAATCAAAATACTTGATTTTTCAGGAGAACGTTTTTGAAGTTTAAATATATAATACAATGTATTAAAAATAAATATCAAGCCACTTATTGAACTTTTTACTGTGCAACAGATCTTTTTAGGTAAAACCTGAAGGGTTTTTCTCCATTTGAAAAATATTTAATATTTTTAAAAAAAATATTAAACAATACCTTTTCTTCAAAATGCAAAAACAGCACTTTCTGCCCTGTAGCGGGTAAATATTAAGCTAAAAATATGCCGCTTTTGCTGGTATATAGTACATTTTCTGGGCATTTTGAAAACATGCACAACTGAAAATCCACGATTTTTGATTTATGACGTTCTTGAAAGGAGTGAGCGATATGTATTAAAAAAAATATCGCTATGTTATACGACTATGGTTTTTCTAACGTTCAAACTGCTGAGAGTATGAAACTTTGATATTTAGTATTTTTTTCCATAGTAATTATTTTTGTGTTTTGTACAATTGTATTGTATTATTTTGTCAGTTTTTTTACTATGGTGCATTGTTGATTTATCGAAACACACATTCCATGGACCAAAGACCATAGTTATGTGCTTCACATCACAACTATGGTCATTCTTTAGTCCAAACTGCCGCGAGCATGAAAGTCTGAAATGTGAGCAATTTCTTACGTTAAATGCTTTTAGCATAGTATTCCTTACAAATTTGTTAGCTATTTACTATGGTAAATTATTATTTTATCCAAATACGCATTCCATGTTTCAAAGACCATAGTTATGTGCTTCATAACATAACTATGGTCTAAAGTTGATAAAGAAAATTAATATGGAAACTTTGTATTAACAAATTTGCTATAATCAATTTTGAATCATCCTGCAGATAATATATCGCTCACTCCTTTCAACATATATCAAAAATAAACATATGTAATGTCAAATATCAAAAAACTTGATTTTTAAGGAGATCGTTTTTAAAGTTTAAAAATATTTTTCATTTCATTTCATTCAAACCCTTATCCGCACCCCAATGGTGCATAGGGCACTGCATCATATAAACGCAGTGTTTACTTGATCATTAACACATGAAGGAAAGGTGATCAGCCCTCCGCTTCAGGTACCAGTCCAGGGTAATATTGAATAAATATTACAGTGAAAAAATCACTTATATTTATTCGACCCTCCCTGGGAATCGAACCCGGGACCTCCAGTACGGTAGCCGAGTGTGCTGACCATCACACTACGGAGGCGGACTAAAATATAAAAATATAATAAAATGTATTAAAAATAAATATCAAGCCATTTATTGAACTTTTGACTGTGCAACAGATTTTTTTAGGTAAAACCTGAAGGTTTTTTCTCCATTTGAAAAATATTAAGTTTATTTTGAAAAATATATTTGAACAATACCTTTTCTTCAAAATGCATATACAATACTTTCTGCCCTGTAGCGGGTAAATATTAAGTTAAAAATATGCCGCTGTTGCTGGGATATAGTACCTTTTTTTGGGCATTCCGAAAACATGCACAACTGATAATTGTCGATTTTTGATATATGACGTTGTTGAAAGGAGTGAGCGATATTACAAAATAAATAATTTCAATAATTGTTTCAGCAGTCATTTGCATATTTTTATAATTTGTTTACTAAAATTTTCTTTAGTAAATAACTTCACAAAAGGTGTCTGAAATACGTGTCACAATATATGTTTATATTTATCAAGCAAAATTTAGAATTTATTTCAAGGTGTCTCAAATTCAGGAAAATGGGTGTGTTTTAACTATTACCTTGTGAAACTATGGCTCAGTAGTGTTGTTAATCATACTGAATTTTTATTATTAAATTAACATAACATATTAATAAAAATTCTATACATTTAGTCAAATCACTATTTTAAATATAATAAAAAATATATTTTGCAGAGACCCACCAAGCCACCTTGTGTGTCTTGTCAGTGGAGTTCTTTTTCAATACATTTTTTATTGTTTTTAACGTAATATACACACAAAAAAGAGATAAAAATTAAGAATTTATGTATTAATTTTAAATCAAACACAGATTTTTTGAGTCTACTAAGTTGTATTTTATTAACAAAAACACATAAAAAATTATATTGTGACAATTGTTTCGTCTTGTTAGGGCATTATCAAACGAATGTGAAGATCAAATGGACTACGGTCCTTATGTAGCTATACAATTCTAAGTGACAGTTTTAACACGTTTTATTTAACGTTTTAACAGTATTAAGCTTTTAACAGTTTATTAACAGTTTTAACAGTATTAAGCTTTAAAATATTAATTCTCTAAAATATAGCCATGTCAATAAATTCTTCCTTTCCCAGAAAATAAATATAAGGGTACATACCTACATCCCCCATTAGCTACTGTTGTCTCCCATAAATTATTGCTGCACGTGTTAAAACTGTCACTTAGAATTGTATAGCTACATAAGGACCGTAGTCCATTTGATCTTCACATTCGTTTGATAATGCCCTAACAAGGCGAAACAATTGTCACAGCATAATTTTTTATGTGTTTTTGTTAGTAAAATACAACTTCGTAGACTCAAAAAATCTGTGTTTGATTTAAAATGAATACATAAATTAAAATGGAGTTCTACAAATTAAACGCCAAATCAATAAATAAATTAAAATTAAGAATTTATTCATTTTACAATTTTCATAAAATTAACTCTTGATCATTTACCCATTCCTTTATTTTGCCTTTGTTCAATTTCTCGTTATTCAAATGTATGATATGAAAAATATTTGTATATATAAAAAATCACATTACTTTGCGATTTGATTCACAAATGTAGCAATAATACTGTTCCTAGAAATATATAATAATATATATAAATATAAAAAAAATTCTACACATATGACAGGGTGAATTCCATAGAAAGTATATCTAATAGCTTGGCTAGGATATGTTAAGAGTACAGTAAAACCTCGATATGACAGACTAATCAGGGTAGAGGGCGTGTCCGTTAATGCCGAAAATTTGTTGTATAAAAAAAAGGTTTAACCCTTGTGCCCCTGTATAAGTCACTCTGACTCATAATTGATCAGCTACTCTGATCGAAAAATGCGACGTTTTTCTACCATTGAAATAGACGTTTTGGTTCCCTAATTTTTGGACACCCTGTCTGGCAATTTGTATAAACATGTTAATTAAGATTAACTGTATTTATCTGAAATATTTTTTGGTAGAATATACTCGGGTGATAGAGAAATCAGTGATTAAAGTTATACCTGCGCCGGGCCAGACATTGTGGCCCACGGAGCTGCCTACTAGAATCATACGGGCCAGAATGTCTGGCCTACAGAGTGGTAAGAGTTAAAATAAAACAAAAAACTCTTTTTTAAATATGAAAACTGTATTTAGATACAAAATTAAATAAACAATACAAAATGTAGACAAAACTCTATTTATTGTCTTGGGACATTCGTCGTGAAGTGACGTTGCTGTTTGATATCGTCGCGCTTGCTTTCGGTAATCCTGCTTTGGAAAAGGAATCAAGTTTTGTTTGCAATTTTGAAGTTTACTGTTTTTTTTATAATCTACTCTCTAGAATTACAAAAATGCGTTTAATATAGTTGAATCTTGTTATCTGACGAATGGCCAGTAGATGTTATTAGATCGTTGAGATGTGATCTTACCGCTGATGACTTCACTTTTGGCAGTGTTGTTGCTGCTCCGGCTAGGTGCAGTCTACGAACAGGACTGCGTGATGTCCCAAATTCTAGTGCTAGATGTATGTCGTGATTATCATGGCTGCTAAAAATTATTTACATACGGCGACACTTGAATTTAAGCATGCATGATATTAGCAGGATTTTGTAATTACTTTTTACAATGGACAAAAATTTTTTTTCTGTTATATCCGATTCGTTAAAAAGAGGTCTGTTATATCGTGGTTTTACTGCATTTAATTTAAGCACAATAAAAAAAATAATTACTTTTGAAAAACTAACTGACTACCACTACGCCACTCCTGCTAAGGGGTAAGCAGATATCGCTCACTTCTTTCAACAACGTCATATATCAAAAATCTTAAATTTTCAGTTGTGCATGTTTTCGGAATGCCCAGAAAATGTACTATGTCCCAGCAAAAACAGCATATTTTTAACTTAATTTTTACCCGCTACAGCGCAGAAAGTGTTGTTTTCGCATTTTGAAGAAAAGGTATTGTTTAATAATTTTTTAAAAAATATACTATATATTTTTCAAATGGAGAAAAAACATTCAGGTTCTACCTAAAAAGTTCTGTTTCACAGTAAAAAGGTCAATAAGTGACTTGATATTTATTTTTAATACATTGTGTTATATTTGTAAACTTTAAAATCGATCTCCTGAAAAATCAAGTTATTTGATATATGACGTTGATGAAAGGAGTGAGCGATATGTATTTATTTATATATAAAATAAAATATTCCTTTTACTAAGAATTTTCTAATTATAAACTATAAAAAATAATAAAGAATTATCATAAATTAAGTATGTACTGTGTGATTCGGCTCAAAGTGGATGTATCGGATTTTTCCATACGTTAAAATAATACCTAGACAAATTTATAAATATTGTAATATGAAAAATATATATTTATTAAATAAATAATTTAATTTAAATTTGCGCAATTCTGCGTCTTATGAAAGGCAATATTAAAATAGAGACCTGAGATTTCTGCGAGAATTCCATTTCTTGTCTCGATATTTTAAGCATTTAATAATAGTGATGGAAGTGAAACTTCTTAAGAAATGAAGAATCAGACAGATTTAGCGTGAGAGAGAGAAAGAAAGTGTCTCAAAAAAAATACAATACAATATTTTGCATACGAATATTCCGCTTTTGCATTATTTACACTGTCATTGATTGGTGCTTCAATATGATAGCTAGTGTGGTACATCAGATGTTCATATATAGCGTCTAACGTCGGAATATATATAGCTCTCATTCTCCTTTTCTCTACGCTATATCTTTCTTCTCTCTCATGTAACGGAATGCACCCAATAAACGTGATGCGATCTTGAAATTTCACTTCGAAAACATTTATAGTATATTGTTTAAATATTATAATACTAACCTGCTTTGAAAGAAAGTTGCTAAATATATATATATATATATATATATATATATATATATATATATATATATATATATATATATATATATATATATATAAGGTGCTATATTACTCATTGCAATAATTTTCTTCTTCTTCTGGCCTTTCTTGCATCCAGCGGTGTATAAAGCACTGCATCGTATTGGTGCATTGTTATCGTTATCGTTAATTACACGAGGTGAGGTCCCTGGTTGACTATGAACAAAATATCAATTATTATATATTAATTTTACACTATAATATTTATTTAATAATACCCTGGAGTAGCCAGAAGGTCACCTTGCAATCGATCAATGCTCTAGGTGGCATTGCGTCGAGGCAGTGCCCATCGCACCACTGATTGCAGTTGTACGGGCCAGAATAGTTGTAGCGTAATTTTCCAAAAGACAAATGCCAGTTTTTGTATATTATTCAATTTATTTGTAATTAATTTAGTCGAATGGTAGATGCAATACTAGGATTAAGAGGTTATGCATAAAAAAATATGTATTTTTATATTTAAACTATAGGATTTATTATATTATATTATATGATAATGTTGGTATAATTAAACTTTAGGAAAATTTATATTAAGTTTTATTTTAATTAAGGACCATGTTTTTAAATGATATCAGTATTTTTTGTATAATTTTGTTTGTTTGTTTGTTTGATACAAGATTGGAACTCCGTATAATTTTTGCACACTGTAAACATGATTTTAACCTTTTAACCGCGTTCACTTTGTTCCTGAGAGACGCCCGTGCGCGGCGGTATTTCGCCGTTTTTTAAATGATTACTTTTATCATGAATTTAGTTAAGAAACGATTTATTTTCCTTAGCAAAAACGTTCAATGGGATTCATTGTGCCTTTTTGGTACTCTATAATACACTCGTGTCACATTATTCTTGAAATATATCGTAATATAAACAAATAAGATCGTAACATAAATAAATCAAAGCACACATCGTGTGTCACTCTTACCCACTGGCGATGCGTAGCGTCGAGAGTGAGACAGATATAGGGTATGATTATGGCGCGAACAAATTACCGACCGCAAGAAAAATCAGGGATCTGTTCTTTTATTTATCCTTGTGATGTTACAAATTATTAGTCAGATATTTCAACAGATGTCATAAGGCCAAGGATAGACGTATTATTTTATCCAAAGTTCCACACCATGAAAAAATCCCTCCAAGTTGAACTGAGGTTCGAAACTTGGAGCAAAGTAAAAATACAAACGGTTATGTCAGCCGCGTACAGGGAATGTTTTGTGAAAACACATACAGTTATGCGAGCCGCGTGGATCCGGTTAAATTCTGTATACAGCTTGCAACTTGACCAGTTATTTTTACTCTCAACATTTTGAGTGTGTGTATGAAATTTTGATGTGTTTAAAAAGGTCACATAGGCCGGCCAGATGTCAGGTCGTAAGCCCTCGAATGCCCAGACATTCAGATTCTTTTGTATAAAAAAACGTCATTTAAATGTATTTGAATATAATTTAAAATATTTTATTATTCCGCTGAATCGATTGAATTTTGTGACAGCTGTTTCGCCTTCCGGGTTTTGTCTAAAAATTTTTGTTTAAATTCTTAAAGAAAACTCTTGTTTTTTTACCACTTGAGTTTATTTATGACGACTAGTTTCAGAAGCTACGCTTCCATCTTCAGGTCCAAATGTAAACTAAAACATAATTGAAAGGGAAGGAAGGGATGCTTTTTTCCAAAACATGTATCAAATTAATACAATTTTGCGGCTATTTGGATAATGAATATCTCGGTAAAAGAAAGAGATAGAGTAAAATCTGTGATTGTATATGATAGAGGCCAGTTATAAGGATGCTTTGAGCCGTGTTACGCCAAACAGCCGCAACTTGAGTTACGACTAGTTGCCTTTACAAATTAGTATTCTTCTACTACCTTTGAGTGAAAGAATGAAAGCCTTTCCAAAATATATATATATATATATATATATATATATATATATATATATATATATATATATATATATATATATATATATATTTTTTTTTTTTTTGGACCCAAATGGTGCATAGGGCACTGTGTCATATAAACGCAGTGTTATCTTGATCGTTTATACATGAAGGAAAGGTGATCAGCCCTCCGCTTCAGGTACCAGTCCATGGTAATTTTGAATAAATATTACAGTGAAAAAATCACTAATATTTATTTTACCCCCCTTGGGAATCGAACCCGGGACCTCCAGAACGGTAGCCGAGCGTGCTGACCATTACACTACGGAGGCGGACAAAAATACAATCCAAAATACGTTGAATAAATAACTTTTTTTATGTTTTAAAAATGTGGTCTTTAATTAAGTAGGTATTAAAATTGTGTATTTCTAAGTATAAAATTATACAAGTAAACTGATGTACACATTGTGTCGAAAGTGCCTAGGAAAAATATAGTACATTATACGTTTCGTTTTTAATATTTTTGTGTATATATTTTTAAGGTAACGTTCCTCTTTTTAATATTTTGATGTAAAATAATTTATATTTTTATTATTTTTAATTTTTTTTCATTTACTTCCCAAACTGAGTACATACTACAAGTGTGGAGGTCTTCACCATAAGTTACATTTCCAATCTTGCACAAAAAATCCTTTAAATGCAAATCTGTTCTGTTTACTGTATTCTATCAAAATCCTAATTAAAGTTGCGACAAAACGTGACCGATCCTGTGTTAAAGCAATATGAAACCATTAAATCGCACCAGTATTTATATGCCAGAATTCCTGATTACTTAAAATCATTTCCTCCGCCTCCGTAGTGTAATGGTCAGCACGCTCGGCTACCGTTCTTGAGGTCCCGGGTTCGATTCCCAGGAGGGGTCAAATAAATATAAGTGATTTTTTCACTCTAATATTTATTTAATATTACCCTGGACTGGTACCTGAAGCGGAGGGCTGATCACCTTTCCTTCATATGTAAACGATTAAGATAACACTGCGTTTATATGAAGCAGTGCCCTATGCACCATTGGGGTGCGGATGAGGGTTTTATTATTATTATTATTAAAATCATTTATAATGGTAATGCAACATTTTGGTGAGGACCTCCACAAATTATGTATTCAAATTATTTAAATAAAATAAATCACCGTTACCGTAGAACGGGGCTACTTGAACTTTGATGTGTTACTTGAACCCGGGACAAAAAAATATTTAGATCTGTATTTGGTCTACAATAATGAACGTATGGTGACAATAAGTGTCACCTGTCAGGGAAACAATGAATCATGTCGATACGTTCATTATTGTAAATCAAATACAGATCTATTTTTTTTTGTACTGGGCTCAAGTAACACATCAAAGTTCAAGTAGCCCCGTTCTACGGTATATAAACAGTTAGTTAAATTTGTATTAAATAATTTATTTGTTAATGTGTGTGATGAGTAGGGTGCGGATGTCATGTAGCAACAGCAGTGTTCCGCTGTGATGCAAATTGAGGGTAAATGGAAAATTCATATATATATATATATATATATATATATATATATATATATATATATGTATATATATATATATAAATGTCTTCTTCTAACCATTATTTGCATCTGATGGTGCATAGGGGACTGCATTGTCTATACGATAAAGCAGCTTTATTCTATAAGCAGTGTTATCTTGATCCTAAAATACACGAAGGAAAGGTGATCAGCCTTGTGCCTCAGGTACCAGTCCAGGTTTAATATTGAATAACATTTGAGTGAAAAGATCACTTATATTTATTTGATCCCCCTCTGGGAATCGAACTCGGGGCCTCCAGAACGGTAGCCGAGTGTGCTGACCATTACACTACGGAGGTGGATAAAAGCTACTGCACCCTATTTATTACATACTTTAAAATGGGCATTCTTATTGTATACAAATATTCATAGGCCAGTATTTACATAATATATTTGTTCATTATGAATATACTATTTTAAGAATATGGATGTGGGAGGTGTATTTTAAAGAAACACTAATCTGATATGTAAAGGCAAATAGCCGTAACTCAAGTTGCGGCTGTTTGGCGTAACACGGCTCAAAGCATTCTTATAACTGGCCTCTATCATATACAATCGCAGATTTTGCTCCATCTCTTTCCTTTACCGAGATATTCATTATCCAAATAGCCACAAAATTGTTTTCATTTGATACATGTTTTGGCAAAAAGTATCGTTTTAAGTTAACCATAAACTCTTTTACCTCAAAACTACTATTTTTAACTTGCGGCTATTTGCCTTTGGACATTAGTAATGCTAATAAATTGTCACATTCTAATGAAAAATTATAAAAAGTTTTAAATGTCGTCAGAAATTTCGTTAAGTTTTACGATACTGGGCTGCGTTTGCATTGATTTTTAGCACCTAGGAGATACAGAGCGATTGTAATTTACCAGATAAATTATACTTTCGATTTTAAGATATTAATATTGTCAGGCTGTGGTCCTGTGGTGAGTGTCGCGGACTCTAGAGTCAGAGTTTCTCGGTTCGAGCCCACTCTACCACAATTTGATACCTGATTCTAATAACCAGCCGCTCAGGCTCACAGAAATAGTATGAAATCGAAGTATTTTTGTAAAGTACAAAACTACAAATTTATCTCTTTTAAAAAATGTGATTTTTGATTATCGTAGTTGTACAAGAGAAAGTGACCAACAAAATGTAAAATGTTCAGGGGGGCCATTTAAGTCACTTTTGCTTGGCAAGAAAATAAACATCAATGCAGTTAGTCATTTTTAACAAGTCAATATATTATACTTCCAAGTTTAAAATCCTTAGGGATTTTTTCAGGGCAATATTAAGCTAGTAAGATATCAAATAGTCAATGATCACGTTTTTGTAAAAAAAATGCACTCGGTTACTTTCTCCTGTATGACTACGATATGGTTTATTTTCAAGTATTGGAATTGTTGGATTTTTTTTAGAAAGTTCTTATCTCTTCATCAGAACGTTAAATGAAAATAAATTACTTACCCACCTAATTATGTAGCTCTGGCTGGTTCAAGTGATCACTCTATGCACTGTGCAATGTTCATCATTTTACCATGGGCAAAGCCATTTTATATTGAGAGTATGTTTAATCTGATTTTGATTGTACTCGTTGTTAGATTTATATACGATATTAAATTGTCAATTGATTATAAACTATTGAAATTATTTTTAGAATCTCCCATAAGTTGTGCGGATATTATATTTTATTTATTATAAAATTGACTTGTTTTGAAAGATTACCTAATTGTCGGAATGGTGCGTTACGAGAATCAATCTTCTGGTATTTTTATCCCTAAAATCATCGTCAATTTCCGACGCATCTTATCCCAAAATTTAATATAAGAAAATTGTACCAGTCATCGAAAAATAATGCCAAGAGAATAAACCGCCACACCACTCTGTCTTTGCGAACAATCTTCGCCTCTTTCGCATTCATGCATCTCCTCATGCATACCCGCCGATTATCTCGACTCCTGACCTGACCGCTAACAAGTATTTGATTATTTGCTATGCCAAGTTTTCCTCGGTTATCCTCTGCTCAAAGGAGCAAAAAAAATGTAGTAGGAAAAAGTTCCAACTACATTTGGATCATATATTTGATTTGTTGTTCTTTCCTCGCTCATTTGATTCACATGCCCAAACCACCTCAACACGCCTTTCTTAATTTGATGGATAATGGATTATCTCAGCCTTGCATTCTTTCCTTATTTCACCATTGGAACATCTACCATTCACGGTTAAAACCGCATTGAGAGATTGTCAGATTCATCCTTCTTTTGCCAGCTCCACGCTTCTGTTCCATACATTAGGGTATTTATAACTATTCATGCATCTCATGCAAATTGCTCACTCCTTTCAAGAACGTCATAAATCAAAAATCATGATTTTTCAGGGGAACATTTTTAAAGTTTAAGAATATAATGAAATGTATTATCAAGCCACTTATTGAACTTTTTACTGTGCAACAGATCTTTTTAGGTAAAACCTGAAGGTTTTTTTCTCCATTTGAAAAATATTTAGTATATTTAAAAAAAAAATTTCCTCAAAATGCAAAAACAAAACTTTCTGCCCTGCAGCGGGTAAATATTAAGTTTAAAATATGCCACTTTTGCTGGGATATAGTACATTTTCTGGGCATTCTGAAAACATGCACAACTGAAAATCGATAATTTTTTATGTATGACGTTCTTGAAAGGAGTAAGCGATATATGCCTATCGTCACGACTCCATACCTGACCACTTTTTAGTATTTAGTCTTCTTCTTCTTCATCTTGTTGTAGGCCTTGTGGCCTGTTTCTAAGAGGGATTAGCCTCCTGCGATTCCCAGCTATCAACCCATCTCTTTGGTGGTCTGCCCGGCAGTCGTCTACTATGGGCCAAGCCCTACAGTGCGATGTGGGGGAGTCTGGATGGTTCCATTCTCCTCACACGCGCATACCATTGTCTCCTTCGTTGCCTTCCCCACCTAACGACATCTTCCATCTCGCATATTTCCCTCATCCTGGCGTTTCTTATTCTATCTCGAAGACTCTTGCCTAGAGTCTTCATTTCTGACACTCTAAGCGCGTTTTTTGTGGCAAAGGTGTCTGCTCTACTTTCGGTTCCATAGGTCATGATGGACCGGACACAAGTTTTGTAAATCTTGATTTTGCTGCCGATCTTCATCTCAGGATTTTTCCATATAGCATTTTTCAGGCATCCTGAGATGGCTGCAGCCTTGTAAGTAAACAATCCCCTTGCAGTATTAAGTCAGTATTTTAATTTTAATGATGAAAATACGAAATTGTATTGACTATTAACAGTATAAATTTACTATATTATTGAGTGGAGAAGCGACCTTTCTGTAAGGCCGACGAGTTGGCAATTCTCACTGCATCCATGGTCGCCAGGTTGCAATTCAGCCATATGGTTTCGTGATGAAATTTGTGTGTATGTATGCACTGTCTGGTGGTATGATTCTACACTTACCTTCAAACTCTTAAGCCTCTTAAAAAAATTATGCGACCGTTTATATTTTACAAATCGCTCATTCCTTTCAATAACATCATATATCAAAAAACTTGATTTTTCAGCAGATCGTTTTTAAAGTTTAAAAATATAATCAAATGTATTAAAAATGAATATCAAGCCACTTATTGCACTTTTTACTGTGCAACAGATCTTTTTAGGTAAAACCTGAATGTTTTTTCTCCATTTGAAAAATATTTGGTATTTTTAAAAAATAATTAAACAATAGCCTTTCTTCAAAATGCAAAAACAACACTTTCTGCCCTGTAGCGGGTAAATATTAAGTTTAAAAAATTCCACTTTTGCTGGGATATAGTACATTTTCTGGGCATTCCGAAAACATGCACAACTGAAAATTGACGATTTTTGATATATGACGTTGTTGAAGGGAGTGAGTAAAATGTGATTTTAAACTAAGCATTACTATACATATGTATATGGTAGGTAGATACATTATTTTTTATTGGATCTCGGTAAGTATTTATATATATATATATATATATATATATATATATATATATATATATATATATATATATATATATATATATATATATATATGTCCATAAATAAATATATAAATACACATATGGTACTGTTACAATTCCTAAAATCCACTTGGATAAAAATTGCAATATAATTTTAAGTCTTATATATATTTCAGAAATATATTACTTTATAATGTAAAATGTATCAATATTTTTGTATACAAAAAAGCATAGATTATCGCGTCGATATATATCAATTAATATACTCATAAGATCAATTTAATAAAAAAACATTGTAAATGAAATTATTGTATACATTCTACGTTTTTAATAAAAATATTAAAAAATGCTATCGAATTTTATTCATTGAATTCCCAGAAACAAATTAATAAGGCTGCAGTTATATCCGAATGCCTCAGAAACTCGGTGTGAAGGAACAAACACATGAAAATAGAAAGTTAGATGAAAATATACAAAACATGTGTTTGACCAATAGCCACTTATGGGATTGAGGCAAGAGCAGATACTTCCAGAACAAAATCTCGACTTGGCACCTCCGAGATGAAGACTCTCCGATCCATAACCGGAAACACATTGCGAGACCGAGTAAGAAATACCGACATCCGGAGCATGTGTAAGACGGAGGATATCGCGAGGTGGGGACGACAACGAAGGCGATACTGGAATGATCATGTAAACAGAATGTCAGATGACAGACTTCCACGTATCGCCCTTCAAGGAATCCCTGAAGGACGCAGACCCGCAGGCAGACCTCCAAAAAGGTGGAACGACAGCTGGGAGTCAACATCCCAAGAGCTACAAGCGGAGGCACAAACAGCAGGCGCCATGGCGTAGTTGGCGCTCGACTGCAAAACTGGTGTCGCGGGTTCGATTCCCGCCAATTGCAAAATAAATTCAAGAAAGATTTATTTTCAATTTGTCTGGGTATTTGTGGTGTATTTTTCACATTTACATTACCTATCCTACCTGCAGACAAGACTCTAATAGAAGTTTTGCGGGTTATTCCTTTAAAAAAAAAAAGATCCTTAAGAGGTGTGGTTGGAGGAGAAATAATATTTTTATATAACATATTTTTTATTATTATTTCTATTCAAACATGAATTATATAAAATAAATAAAAATAAAAATTGAAGCGTGTATCGTGGCAACGATGTATAGCACATTTTTTCAATATAAATATATATATATATATATATATATATATATATATATATATATATATATATATATATATTTATATATATATATATATATATATATATATATATATATATATATATATATATATATATATATATATATATATATAAAACAAAAATTTATTTATAGATTATCATTATCTCATCATAGATGAAGAAAAAAAGGTAAGATATTTGGAAGTCGACGAAGCATATATGGAGTAAAATCTAGAATTTCGACACTTAAAAGTAATGCGAATTAAAATTTATATGAACTTTACTACATTTCAAAGTTCAAGGGTTGTTTTACTGAAAAAATAAAAACAGCTGTGATTTTATTTATGAGAGACTTCCACATATCGCCCTTAAAGAAATCCCTGAAGGATGCAGACCCCCATGCAGACCTCCAAAAAGATAGAAAGTCAGCTGGGAGTCATCTCAACATCCCAAGAGCTACAAGCGGAGGTACAAATAGATCCTTAGGATCTAGAAAAAGAAGAAGAAGAAGAAGATTTTATTTAATTTTTGGTGTACAACACGAGAATGCACAAAACTCCTGTATGGTATGCAATTTATTCACAGCTGTTCAACATATATAGCCTACAACAAGGCGCTCATTTATTTCCTCCAATTTATCTTTTAAATTTTTTTTTAAAGTATTTTATTAATAAGGAGTTAAGTATAATGAACGTTTTGAAGCTACACAGAAAAACATAGATTTGTATGCTGGATGTGAACTTATCAATTTGTCCTACAGATCGCTTTTAAAGCACACGTTTCAAAATACAAAACGAGAAAGATTTAATATTCGATAAATCGTTAATTATACTATAATATCATAAAATCGATTGGACAGCCGCGTTTGCATTATCTTTTCAACTATACGACGTACTAATCATCGTGCTATCTCCTTCTTTAAGTAAGTACCTGCAGGGCATCTATTTCTTTCTTTAATAAGTTCAGTTGTTCGTCCCTCTACCGGACAAATTAACCGGATCCACGCGGCTCGCATAACCGTATGTGTTTTTACTTTGCTCCAAGTTTCGAACCTCAGTTCAACTTGGAGGGATTTTTTCATGGTGTGGAACTTTGGATAAAATAATATGTCAATCATTGCCTTATGACATCTGTTGAAATATCTGACTAATACATAATTTGTAACATCACAAGGATAAATAAAAGAACAGATCCCTGATTTCTCTTGCTGTCAGTAATTAGTCCACGCCATAATCATGCCCTATATCTGTCTCACTCTCGACGCTACGCATCGCCAGTGGGTAAGAGTGACACACGATGCGTGCTTTGATTTATTTATGTTACAATCGTATTTGTTTATATTACGATATATTTCAAGAATAATGTGACACGAGTGTATTATAGAGTACGAAAAAGGCACAATGAGTCCCATTGAACGTTTTTGTTTAGGAAAATAAATCGTTTCTTAACTAAATACATGATAAAAGTAATCATTTAAAAAACGGCGAAATACCGCCGCGCACGGGCGTCTCTCAGGAACAAAGTGAACGCGGTTAAAAGGTTAAGAAACAAATCAGTCTATCATAATGTTAGCTCGACGGATGTCTTTAAGCTTTTGTGTTGGTAATATTGTATGAAAAAAGAGATAGATGTTCACAGGTCCTTGAATAAACAAGGGAGAGCATAATGATTAGTACGTCGTTTACCTGAAAAGATAATGCAACATGTCTGCTCGATCATGCCTCTGATCCCTAATACAAAATAATATCACATTACATTAATAAAAATATAAAATATTCACTATTTACAGTCAAATTTTGATTATTTGGTTGGTGGATTTGGAACGCACAAAACAACGATGAAAAAATTTCAATTATTCTGCTTAAATATTGACTGTCAAATGTGTTTAACTTTGACATAAGCTTTTATGCTCATGAGTCAAATAAACGTACATTATGTCAGTCACAAAGGTGAATTCAGTAAAATATTGCAGATAGGCATACAAAATAAGGAAGTGTCAGTAAAATACTGCAATTAGACATATCGCTCACTCCTTTCAACAACGTCATATATAAAAAAAAATTGATTTTTCAGGAGATCTTTTTTTAAGTTTGAAAATATAATACAATTTATTAAAAATAAAAATCAAGCCACTTATTAAACTTTTTACCGTGCAACAGATCTTTTAAGGTAAAACCTGAATGTTTGTTCTCTATTCTAAAAATATTTAGTAGATTTAAAAATATAATAAAACAATACCTTTTCTTCAAAATGCAAAAACAACACTTTCTGCCCTGTAGCGGGTAAATATTAAGTAAAAAATATGCCACTTCTGCTGGGATATAGTAAATTTTCTGGGGATTCCGAAAACATGCACAACTGAAAATTGACGATTTTTGATATATGACGTTGTTGAAAGG
This sequence comes from Brachycentrus maculatus, assembly GCF_059751285.1. NCBI lineage: Eukaryota > Metazoa > Arthropoda > Insecta > Trichoptera > Brachycentridae > Brachycentrus > Brachycentrus maculatus. Next base: position 24,411 of record NW_028280861.1, read on the forward strand.
AGTGAGCGATATATAATAAGGTTATGTTAGTAAAATACTGGATATAGACATACATAATAAGATGTCAGTAAAATACTGAACATAGATGTACATAATAAGGATATGTCAGTAACATACTGAATTAAGACATTCATAATAAGGAGATATCAGTAAAATACTGAATAAAGACAAACATAATATGGAGATGTCAGTAAAATAATGAAAATAAACATTTATATAACATAATTCTGGTAATTGCAAAAATGCATAAATGTAAGGAAGCCCTAATTTGATGGTCAGCTCGCTCGGCTACCGTTCTGGAGGATCCGGGTTCGATTCCCAGGGGGGGTAAAATAAATATGAGTGATTTTTTCACTGTAATATTTATTCAATATTACCCTGGACTGGTACCTGAAGCGGAGGGCTGATCACCTTTCCTTCATGTGTAAACGATCAAGATAACACTGCGTTTATATGACGCAGTGCCCTATGCACCATTGGGATGCGAATAAGGGTTTTATTATTATTATTATTAAATTGATATATTTATAAAAAAGAGGATGAAAATATATAAAATGTGGCCATAGCTGCATTTGGAAGTAAAGGACATAATACAAATATTTCCATTCGACCCAAATAATCAAGTTTTAACCGTATGTATAATACATGCTATGCAAAATAAAAAATATACAAAACAAGTATTCGTCAACTAGTTAATATCATAATCCAATGCTTACTATATCACCCAAAACTATACTGAGATTAGCAAAAATAATCTTACTCAAGAAGGCATGTGTATTTTTGACATAGACACAGTGGAACCTCGCTATTGTCCAAACCAATTTCTATAAATTCCATTCATCGTGTCTTTATATAAAACTTACATAAATTAGGGATTACAATTGCAAATTCGAGTCTGCTTTTACAAATCCAAAAAATCAAATCAAATCAAATCATACCAAGAGATCCAAAAAGTGCTCAAAATGATGTTCATTGAAGTACTAAAAATATCAACCAATGGCCCGTATTCATATCTTAGAATTCTCGGAATGGGAGAGAACATATCGCTCACTGCTTTCAAGAACGTCATAAATTAGAAATTGTCAATTTTCAGTTGTGCATGTTTTCGGAATCCCCAGAAAATGTACTATATCCCAGCAAAAGCGGCATATTTTTAACTTAATATTTACCCGCTACAGGGCAGAATGTGATGGTTTTGCATTTTGAAGAAAAGGTATTGTTAACATATTTTTTTTAAATATACTTAATATTTTTCAAATGGAGAAAGAACTTTCAGGTTTTACCTAAAAAGATCTGTTAAAAGTAAACAACAAAAAGTAACAGTAAAAAGTTCAATAAGTGGCTTGATATTTATTTTTAATACATTGTATTATATTTTTAAACTTTAAAAACGTTCTCCTGAAAAATCAAGTTTTTTTTATATGACGTTCTTAAAAGGAGTGAGCGATGTTTCAAATTAATACAATTTTGGGGCTATTTGGATAATGAATATCTCGGTAAAGGAAAGAGATGGAGCAAAATCTGTGATTGTATATGAAAGAGGCCAGTTATGAGAATGCTTTGAGTTGTGTTACGCCAAACAGCCGCAACTTGAGTTACGGCTAGTTGCCTTTACACATAAGAACTCAGGTAACATTTGAAGTTATTTTGGTTGTTTTTACTGCCCTTTGGGGCTAATTAACTCAACAAAATGATATTATACGAGTGTGTTTTTTTATACTAAATTTTCCAGGTCGAATTGCAAGATTCCACTGCATGTCACCACACAAATCTCATGGCATATTTCTACTTATATTTTTAATAACAATGATTTTGTATAAGTTTCAACAGTAAGGCGCATCGTAGTGTGAACACAAGCGATGAATTCAACATTCAGTACTGTAGAACGGGGCTACTTTGATGTGTTACTTGAGCCCAGTACAAAAAAATATGTAGATTGTAGTATCGATCGAAGTATCGTGACAATAAGTGTCACCTGTCAGGGAAACAATGAATCATGTCAATACATTTATTATATAATATAATAAAACCCTTATCCGCACCCCAATGGTGCATAGGGCACTGTGTCATATTAACGCAGTGTTATCTTAATCGTTTACACATGAAGGAAAGGTGTTCAGCCCTCCGCTTCAGGTACCAGTCCATGGTAATATTGGATACAGTGAAAAAATCACTTATATTTATTTTACCCCCTTTGGGAATCGAACCCGGGACCTCCAGAACGGTAGCCGAGCGTGCTGACCATTACACTACGGAGCCGGTTTAAATCACATTTATTATTATAGACAAATTAGCTTTAAATCTCATTTTTGTACTGGGCTCAAGTAACACATCAAAGTTCAAGCCCTGTTCTACGGTACTGATCGTATCGTCATACAGCGGTGACAAAAATTACTAGAGACGCGTGTAAAAAAACACACACATCAAATCATGTCACAAATTAGAGTATTACACTCATACAATATCCCTTTTTCCTCGTATGCTAAGCAAAAAGTGTGACAATTTTTCCTGTACAGGATTTATCCAATTCTTCAGAACAATTCATTGTAATCTATAGTATAGCACCACTAGTTTTTTCAACAAAGGACTCGTAGAGTAGAGTGTACAACTTACGCAAGCTAGTACGAGTGCGGGTATGCAACCCTGAGTATCGTGGCTATTGAAGTAAAGGCTAGTGCACTTGGGATGTTAGATTAGGTTAAATTACGTTAGATTGATATGAAATCGCATAGTTTTCAGGCGTTTTCATATAAAATCTGACATCGCACTACTGTTGGTGGTATTTTAAATCCGTGTGGTTAAGTAAAAAAAACGCGTTTTTTTTTCAAACAAGTCGGACTGTGGTTCTGTGAGGTTCAACCCACTCTTACACAACTTGTTTCCTACTTTTTATAAAGGGTAGTTATGGGCTATGAAGATAGTACGAAATTTAAACATTTTTTTATAATAATGACACAAATATTTCTATTAAAATACAGATAGAAAAAAAGGGATATGGAAACGCGCTTAATTTGCGACTTAACCGCATTAAATATGATCCATCTTGAATTCCATCAGTATTGGAGCCAGTTATTTTTCTTTATAATTATTTATATATTTTATAGGTACCAATTGTTTTATATTTTTTGCTTATATTATTTATTAACACCCTAAAAAAATGTGTCTATAAATTAGTACCTATTTTTGTACCATTGATTTTTAAACACCCTAATCCAAATCCGTGTCAAAATGTAGAAAATTCTGTCTCATTACGAATTGAATTGAAAGCGTGTCGGTCGAACCCGGTCAATTTGACAACTACTTAACAAACGGCTCACTTGCGGTGTAAGATTCAACCGATTACATCGAACAAAGTATAATTATCTAATATATACAGGTAGATATGTGACATTAAGAATCAAAATCCGACATATCCATTTTCAAAGTTATGAGACAATCGCGAAAAACACTAGTCTATATAAATTGCATCCAATTTTTTTTTAGATTTCATTGTTTGCATTTGTGTAAACAAGATATGGTTCTGAAGGTTTATTATTATACATATCTTCTTCCTCAAACCCTTATCCATGCCTCATTGGAGCATAGGGCACTGCATCATATAAACACAGTGTTGTATTGAGCGTTAACACATGAAGGAAAGGCGATCAGCCCTCCGTTTCAGCCCTCCGTCTCCGGGACCTCCGGTACGGTAGCCGAGCGTGCTGACCATTACACTACGGAGGCGGACATCATGAATTTAAATGTTTGTAAATATGTATGTAAATTATGAATAAAAGCAACATATAAGCTTCTGGACCAGAGGTTTACGAAGAGATTGATTCTTACGATGTAAAACTATTTCAGTGAATATATTTCTATATATTTTTACATATATTTTTATTTATTTTATACTATACTTTCACCATTTAAAGAATATATTTGCATGATGATTGCAAAGGTTTAATGCAATAATTTTAAGAGAGAAGAGGAAGAAGACAACCCTTATCCGCACGCCAATGGTGCATAGGGCACTGCGTCATATAAACTCAGTGTTATCTTGATTGTTTACACATGAAGGAAATGTGATCAGCCCTCCGCTTCAGGTACCAGTCCAGGGTAATATTGAATAAATATTACAGTGAAAAAATCACTGATATTCATATTACCCCCCCTGGGAATCGAACCCGGGACCTCCAGAATGGTGGCTGAGCGTGCTGACTATAACACTACGGAGGCGGACAAATCCATTAATAAATAAGTCCTACAAAACAGTGCACCTACTCATTTTTGTCCCAAAATGTATACGTCGGGTTTTGATACTACAGGTCACACATGGTACACATATAAGGCGTCAGGCATAAACCCGATAAAGGCTTAAACAATTCCAAAACACTCGATTAATCTCTGGAGCTGACGTTATCCGAAGAAGTCCTCGAACCGACTGGCAAAACTTTCAACGGGCGAATGCTCTTCAACTTCGAAGCGTGTACGTCGAACTTGGTATCCACGTCACATCCCATCAAGGGATGCGGCACGATGACCTCGGCCTCTTCCGTCTTGGCAATCTTGCATTCGCCGCTGTCCGGGCTTTGCAAGGTCTTTTCGTTTGGTGATAATGGGGTTCCCAGGCCGCTGTCGGTATTGGATTTAATCGTCTTGTCTTCGTAGCTAAACTGGGTCCTGCTTGGCTCGTTCAATTTCTTGGCGACTTCGGATGAGCTGACGAAGGATCGCGTGATTGGAGAACTGATGGATTTATCTTGGTAAGATGGATTTGGTGATAGGCGAGCGTCGAGCCTCTTCAGATTCTCGTCAAAGTCCCGTTTCAACTGTTCCGCTTGTAGCTTTTCCTGACGGATCTGTTCGTGGGAGTGCGCGAAGAATCCGGAAGTCTTTGATGAGTGAGTTGATGAAATGCTACTGGCGATACTGGAAGCATCGCTCAAATTACTGCTTCTCAACATTTCTAAGTTCTTGTTTAAATCTAATTTAGGCTTTGTGACTTGGTATTCGGAATCTTCGTCCAGGACCTTCAAAGGATAACCTTTCAGATTTGGTGGCATTTTGCTGGTTGCGGCGACACTCTCCTTTGCTTCTTTGACCTCCTTCTCCGCCATCAGACCAGCGTTGCAAGAGTACGATTTCTTCATGGATAAATACTGCCTCTTCTTCAGAAGTTCCGGGTCAATCTTTGCCGCTTTTGCGTCTTCTTTCTTGTTGAAGAGATTGGGAGAGCTCAAGCCGGTTTTCAGCATATTTTGTTTCTTGTCTAGTTTGTTGATCAACTTGTCATCCGAGTCGGAAGTCAATTCCTCCGAGACACTATTCGTAAGGTCCGTCATTGCGAATTTGCTGGCAAAGTTCTGGCCCAGTTTCTGCCCGAGCGCTCCGAGGGTCTTCCGGTCGGTTTGCTGGACTTGCTGGCACAGCCTCCTGATGTCGTTGGGCAGCTCGTTGTCCTTCCTTTTGTCGTGAGTGGTGCCGATGTATCTTGCCAGCGAAGCGACAGTTTGCTCCAAGGATTTTACTTGGTTTTCTAACTTGCTCTGCGATGTTTGGAAAGAGACGACCTTGGACATCGCGTCCTGAAATAACAAAAATTATATTAATTTTATTTCATTAATTGATTCAGCTGCCACTTTGTGGTAAAATCTATCCATTTTTAATTAATGTTTTACTTAATAAATGTTGAGATGTCAAAAAAAAAAACAAAATCTTTTGAAACTTCTAGATCATATATTGATCAAAATCGAAACACATTGCGCGCGAGTTTACAATATCCATCTATGATGGAATGAGAGAAGCTTTTATTAAGCAGAGACTCTTTCCATTATTTGTATGTGAAGTCCGAATCCTGGATTATATTCACATACTTGAGATACACTTGAAAACATGATTTTCAATTAATTAAAGCATTGTAATCAAAAACATAAGCTGGTAAGAAATATATACCATAAAACGGGGCTTTTGAACTTTGTTTTTTGGGGAACTTGAACTTTGAGTGTTACTTGAGCCCAGTACAAAAAAAATATTTAGATATGTAATTGGTCTACAATAATGAACGTATGGACATGATTCATTGTTTCCCTGACAGGTGACACTTATTGTCACCATACGTTCATTATTGTAGACCAAATACAGATTCAAATCTCTTTTTGTACTGGGCTCAAGTAACACATCAAAGTTCAAGTAGCCCCGTTCTACGGCACCAAAAGAGTAAGTAACAAACGTCATCCCAAGCGTTAGAGCAAAATGATCATCAGGTAAGGACCATGTCCGACAACACTTCTTCAAAATTAACTACGTCCTTACATCGAGTTGCTCCGTCAATCGCTGATTCTGTTTCGTCAGCTTCTTGTGATCGGCTTCCACGCGTGCGAGTTCGGCCATCTTGGGAGCCATGGCGGCCATTTCCTCCTGCAGGACGTTGTACTCCACGTGGTATTCGTTAAGCTGGCGGCTGAGATCCAAAGTGAAAGCCTGGAAGAAATTATATTGTAAGATCACCCAAGGTTATTAGGATTTGGCATTCGCTTTGTATTGGGCATTTTAACCGGATCCACGCGGCTCGCATAACCGTATGTGTTTTCACAAAACATGCCCCATACGCGACTGACATAAGCGTATGTGTTTTTACTTTGCTCCAAGTTTTGAACATCAGTTTAACTTGGAGGGATTTTTTCATGGTGTGGGACTTTGGATAAAATAATACGTCAACCCTTGGCCTCATGACATCTGTTGAAATATCTGACTAATAATTTGTAACATCACAAGGATAAATAAAAGAACAGATCCCTGATTTTTCTTACGGTCAGTAATTAGTCCGTGCCATAATCATGCCCTATATCTGTCTCACTTTTGACGCTACGCATCGCCAGTGGGTAAGAGTGACACACGATGTGTGCTTTGATTTATTTATGTTACGATCTTATTTGTTTATATTACGATATATTTCAAGAATAATGTGACACAAGTGTATTATAGAGTACCAAAAAGGCACAATGAATCCCATTGAACGTTTTTGTTTAGGGAAATAAATCGTTTCTTAACTAAATACATGATGTAATGATTTAAAAAACGGCGAAATACCGCCGCGCACGGGCGTCTCTCAGGAACAAAGTTAACGCGGTTAAAAGGTTAACCTATCATAAGATAGCTATGTGTGACTCCGTGGTGTAATGGTTAGCGTGTTTAGCTATTGTACTCCTGGTATTCGTCTTGTCCTGGGTTCAATTCCCAGGAGGGCGGTGAAAATAGATATTATTGATTTTACACTGTAATTTACTCTTTTTTTATTTTTCTTTTATGTACATCACATATCGCTCACTCCTTTCAAGAACGTCATAAATCAAAAATCGACAATTTTTAGTTGTGCATGTTTTCGGGATGTCCAGAAAATGTACTATATCCCAGCAAAAGAGGCATATTTTTAACTTAAATTTTACCCGCTACAGGGCAGAAAGTGTTGTTTTTGCATTTTGAAGAAAAGGTATTGTTTAATTATTTTTTCAAATATACTAAATATTTTTCAAGTGGGGAAAAAACCTTTAGGTTTTACCTAAAAAGATCTGTTGCACAGGAAAAAGTTCAATAAATGGTTTGATATTTATTTTTGATACATTGTATTATATTTTTAAACTTTAAAAACGTTCTCCTGAAAAATCAAGTTTTTTGATTTATGACGTTCTTGAAAGGAGTGAGCGATATGTAATACATAAAATATTACATAAAAAATATATATTATAAGTTATTCTATACACAGACACACACATACACATAGATATACACATACAAACATGCCTGCGTATGGACAAGTAGATAAGATAATAATCAGATAATTACATCAGAAATTACACCAGAAGTAATATTTTTCCTATTATTTATTCAATATTACCCTGGTCTGGTCCCTGAAGCGCAGGATTGATCGCCTTACCTTCATGTAAGTAACAGTCAAGATAACACTACGTCATTACGGTGCAGTGCCCTATGCACCGTTGGGTGCGAATAAGGGTTAGAAGAAGAGACAGCTATGGAATCTTAAGAGGAAATTGCTGTTGGACACAAAAGAGTAAAAAGAGCCTACCAGTTTGATGACTTTGTCCAGCATGACCTTGTCGATGTTTGGGATCTTGTGCTTCAGGTACTCCATTATCTCCTCAAAGGAGTCGCAGAGCATCAGACCGTCCTTGTGTATCTCCAGAAGGGCAAAGGCCACCCGGAACACGACTTCGGACGACTCCAGGAAGAGCAAATCTAAAACCAATAATGGAACATGTTACGGTGACTTGTCACTCAGTTACGAGTAGGCACCTAAACAAAGGAGTAAACTCGCCAGGTTGGCCACACTGATAAACCCGGCAGGTTGTCAGCCATGCGTACGGAATGAAGGAGAGTGTATAAAAACCCAGCGTTCCTATTCCCGTTCCCTACTGTATAATACATATATACAGTATGTTATGTTATATGTCCGCCTCCGTAGTGTAATGGTCAGCATGCTCGGCTACCGTTCTGGAGGTCCCGGGTTCGATTCCCAAGGGGGGTAAAATAAATAAAAGTGATTTTTTCACTGTCATATTTATTCAATATTACCATGGACTGGTACCTGAAGCGGAGGGCTGATCACCTTTCCTTCATGTGTAAACGATCAAGATAACACTGCGTTTATATGACGCAGTGCCCTATGCACCATTGGGTGCGGATAAGGGTTTAACAGTATGTTATAAAAAAATACACTAATAGAGAAACAAAAAGTCTTTAAGATAAAATAATAAAATATAATAAAATAACAAATAGTAAGCACCGGTAAAATACACGTCTCCTTCACACACTATGAGCGAGCAGCGAGAGAGAGTGAAACACAACGTTTAAATTTATCCATTATAACATGGAGAAGAAATGCTTAGAAAGTACAGATTTCAAGGTGGATAACAATATATTAAATAAACCTATACTTTCAAAAGCATTGGCTAACATGTGAAGCCGCGGAATGGGAGAGAACATGGCATAGTTTGTATTATGTAAAAATACTGCCAATACAGATTTTTGCCTAGTACCTCTTCGACGCACGCTAAGCTTTATTTGATTTAGGAGATCAGTGCTTATTATAGAATAGAATTTTATATAACAGGACCTAATCAGTAATTACCCTTCCATCACTACTACTACTACTACTACTACCATCACGCCGTTTCCCCACAAGGGAAGGCAGAGAGGATGGAACGCCACACTCTTCTGTCCTGACATACACTCCTCGCCTCCTTCACATCCACACATCTAGTCATGCATGCCCTCCGATTACGCAGACTTTTGACACCGCCAGATTTTAGGTTCTGATTGATCTGATTGTGCCAAGTCTTTTTCGGCCATCCACGTTCTGTTTTCCCTCTCACATTCGCCACTTATATTTACTTAGTCATTCTCTCGTTATCCATTCGCTCCACATGTCCATACCGCCGCAAAGGACTCTTCCTAATCTTTTCAATTATTCCTCGTTCAGCCTTACATTCCTTTCATATATCGTCGTTTTTAATATTTGATTTAATACGTCATACAATGATTTTCCACACATTCGCCTGAGGGAGCGCATTTCAACAGCGTTCACTCTGCTTTCATCCTTCCTTTGCCAGTTCTACGTTTCGCTTCCATACATTAGTGTCGGTACTAGCACGCCGTTGTGATGACTAAGATTTATTGATTTTAGCCGCTTCATTATGCAATAATAATCTAACTCAACAATGGGTATAATATATTATTTATTGATGCGGCACTAACATTGTGCAATGACATGATTATTTTATTAAAATTAAACACTTGAATATACCACTTTAATGAGTTTTATTTATATAAACGACTAGTTTCGAAAACGACAGATGTTTTCATCTTCAGGTAGAAATTAAAATAGAAATAATAAATAATTTAATTAAAATTGAATTGTTTTAATTTGTACCAGAAGATGAAAACATCTGTCGTTTTTGAAACTAGTCGTATATATAAATAAAGCTCATTAAAATGGTATATTCAATTGTTTAATTTTAATAAAATTGGTGTAATATCGCTCACTCCTTTCAAGAATGTCATAAATCAAAAATCGTCAATTTTCAGCTGTGCGTGTTTTCAGAATGCCCAGAAAATGTACTATATCTCAGCAAAGGCGGCATATTTTTAACTTAATATTTACCCGCTACAGGGCAGAAAGTGTTGTTTTTGCATTTTGAAGAAAAGGTATGGTTTAATTTTTTTTTTTAATAAACTAAATATTTTTCAATGGAGAAGAAGAAACATTCCGGTTTTACCTAAAAAGATCTGTTGCACAGTAAAAAGTTCAGTAAGTGGCTTGATATTTATTTTTAATACATTGTACTATATTTTTAAACTTTAAAAACGTTCTCCTGAAAAATCAAGATTTTTGATTTATGACGTTCTTGAAAGGAGTGAGCGATATGTCAAAGTATTAATTAGAGAAACCCAGATTTGTAGACGAGGATTTGAACATACCCAAAATGTAGCGATATGGTCACAAATGAGTTGAACAGTCCCTGTACTCACCGAATACTCTAGTCACAAAGCCAAGTGGAAACTGCGATGTGAAGATGGTCAGAATCCACGGAGCCGCGTACAGAGTGGGAGATATGTCGTACTGGTCAAACTTGTCGTACAAATCCGGCAGGTGGTCCTTCACCAACCTCGACAGTTGGTATAACTGAAAAAAAAAACTTGGTATTAACAAATAATTTATTTTATAACATTTTGAAAATGTCCAAATACTTGTTCACAAATCTGGATTATCTCCAATTATAGGGGGATAAGCTAAAATGATAAAAATTAAAATGATATTTTCCGGCGTTTCTCATGTGTGTGATTATAATCCAGGATTCGGACCTCACACACTCTAATAAAAGAGTTTCTACTCAATAAAAAGCTTCTTTTCATCTCACCAATAGATGTCTCTAGTGAAGTTCAAGTGATTCAAGAACAATGTTTCAAAATTGGTTGATATATATAGAACTTCCGAGAATTTGAGTAGTGTGGTTGTCAATAATGGGTAGAATTGGTGAATGTTACGAGTGTGTAAAATGATCACTTAAACCAGCTTATGACGGTCGTCAGCCCCGTAAATGCCCAGACTTCCATATTCTTCTTCATCTTTGATGAGATGTCAAAAAATTATATAAAAATTAATTTTTGGTTATGTCTCGTAAAACTCCTGGATCATATTGTACACTGTCCCAACCGCATTCCCAGAATTGATACAGAAGCGTCTAGGCTTCCTGACAGACTTCTCTCGCAAAGCAATTTTATTTTATGTATTAATTGTTAAATTAAACGCTGATTATTTGAGTCTACTAGTGGTATTTTATTTTTAAAAAACACAAAAAATTAATTTTGTGACAATTGTTTTCCCTAGTTGTACAAACGAATGTTTGTTTCGTTAGATAATGCCATAACTAGGCGAAACAATTGTCGCAAAATGGAATTTATGTGGTTTTTTTAACAATAAAATACAAGTTAGTTTGTGGCACATTTTATAAAATTTATAAAATAAAACAACTTTGTTTTAATAATAATAAAACCCTTATCCGCACCCCAATGGAGCATAGGGCACTGCGTCATATAAACGCAGTGTTATCTCGATCGTTTACACATGAAGGAAAGGTGATCAGCCCTCCGCTTCAGGTACCAGTCCAGGGTAATATTGAATAAATTTGACAGTGAAAAAATCACTTATATTTATTTTACCCCCCTTGGGAATCGAGCCCGGGACCTCCAGAACGGTAGCCGAGCGTGCTGACCATTACACTACGGAGGCGGTCACTTTGTTTTAACCACTTTTTATTGGTACACTTTCTCCAACCGGTTTCGACAAGAACCTTGTCATCATCAGGGCTTATGTAGTAATTCTAAAACATTGAAATACTCATAGTTGCCAATAAAAAGTGGTCAAAACAAAGTTGTTTTATTTTATAAAGTTTATAAAATGTGCCACAAAGTATCTGCGAAAAAAATTCAAGAAATCAAAAAAACAGTGTTTGATTTAACATTTAATACGTAAATTAAAATGGAGTTCTACAAATTAAATGTTAAATCTATAAAAAAAAATATTTTTAGGCAATTTTATTTTGTGAACCAAGTTGTGAAAATAATAAGATAATCTCCATCAAAATTGTACCACAATTTTATTGTGAATTTATATTTCAAAGGTTTTCAATGTCCCTGTCACTGCCAATCTAAATAAATACAAGTTTGTAAAACCACCACCAAGTTTCTAGAAGTGCCCCGGTGTAGGCAGTGAAAGGGATCAGTACGTAGTTCAGTTTGTCAGCTAGATCCGATTCCAACCTGACTTTGGGTGGTACACAGACGCCTCCACAACCCCGACCAGCACAGCAGACACGGAACAGTGCAAAGACATTTGCAGAAAATACGCACCTGAATCTGCAGCGCCACCATGTCGGGAAGGTATTGCTTTCGAAGTCCTCTCCGGAACATCAGATGCCTCAACATCAGAAATGCCTCTGCTTCATCCAGCTAAAAGAGTAAAGTAACATTAATTTTGGGAATTAGATGTCAGTATGAATAAGCTCTTGATAGCTGGAATAGTAGAGAAGATTCAATTCAATTCAATTCAATTTATTCAATAAAAAAATAATATATACATAACAAACAATATTCAAGGCGTATATATTAAAAGTAAGCAAGAAGACTTAAAGGTGTAGAAGAATCCCCCTTCGGAAAACTCCTTCGGACACATGGAACAGATCAATATCCAATGTGATATTGTTCAACATGGCGGTAGCTCTTCCTACAGGCATAACCACCGGCAGGTTGCTCCTGTGTATAGGAATGTGAAACAATCTATGCCGACGCTGTCTTAGGTAACTATCGGGAACATACAGACCAATGCTCCGGATAATTTCAGGATTATCGATCATACTGTGCAACAATCGATAAAAATGCGTAATTAAATACACATTCCTTCTAGTCTCTAAACTATTGTAGCCAAGCATACCCTGGAGAAACTGGGTCGGGTAGAGCCAAGGATAATAGCCGTACTCTCTCATGTAGAGATACGTCAAAAACTTCTTTTGGACTTTCTCTACCATAAGAGAGTACTTAAGCTTGTGTGGCCCCCAGATCATCGAGCCACTCTCGAGTCTACTTCGCACCAAGGAGTTATAAAGAGTTCTCAGCACGCGGGTATTTTGGAAAACCCTGGCAGTACGCAGAACAAATCCTAGCATTTTCAATGCATTACCACTGACTGCCTCTATGTGATGGTGAAATGTCAGGGTGCTCACAAATCTAACGCCCAGATCCCTAACATTCGATGCTCGCATCAGATTTTGGTCGTTCATTTTGTAGCGATAAAATAATGTTTTTTGGGCCCTAGTGAAAAACGTGATCGAACACTTAGAAACATTAAACATTAGTTTGTTTCGTCTTCCCCATTCACATATATTTGATATATCTGCTTGGAGAAGACGAAAATCGTCAAAAGTTGTCACCTTTAAGAAAAGCTTTAGGTCATCCGCAAATAACAAAAACCGTGAGTTTAAAATTACATTCTTGATATTATTAATGAAAATAGAAAACAATAATGGACCCAGGTTAGAGCCTTACAATGATGAGTTACAAAGGACTGACGTAAAGACGCTGGACTGACAATACAGTGAATCTATCTACTATAGACATGGTTCAGTATAGTACAGGTAAGAATCTGACTGCCATGAAGGATATGATCAATATGGAGAAAAAGAAGTCATATATTGTTCAATTGATCGAATTAGCTACTTGTGCAAACAAGATACCCTGTAGACCACCATTTATCTATTCAAGGAGTATCAGCCTGCACCCCATGCAGCTGTGTGTCCATACAAGGTACCCATATAGCATCTGCTGGTCCATTCACGGTGCAAAAGCCTTTACCTAATGCGGCTGTGTGTGCCATATCGCTCACTCCTTTCAAGAACGTCATAAATGAAAAACTTGATTTTTCAGGAGAACGTTTTTAAAGATAACTATATCAAGCCACTTATTGAACTTTTTACTGTGCAACAGATCTTTTTAAGTAAAACCTGAAGGTTTTTTCTCCATTTGAAAAATATTAAGTATATTTTTTTTTTTAAATTCGAACAATACCTTTTCTTCAAAATGCAAAAACAACACTTTCTGCCCTGTAGTGGGTATATATTAAGTTAAAAATATGCCTCTTTTTTTGGGATAAAGTACGTTGTCTGGGCATTCCGAAAACATGCACAACTGAAAATTGTCGATTTTTGATTTATGACGTTCTTGAAAGGAGTGAGCGATATACGTTTGGATGAGCGAGCTGGTACTGTATTACGCTCAAAGAAAAACTAAGTTATCCAATTCATAAATTGTGTTTTAAGCAAAAAATTCAATCACTTTAAATGGTACATGGGATAATGAAAATTAAGTTACGGGCTATCGTATATCTAAAGAATGGATTTGTATAATATCAGTGTTGATTTTGTTTTTTAATTTTTACATAAGTATTTCTACCATCAATATCAGAAAATAAACCAGAATGGAGATGGCAAAGGAGATGTCATCCGTTATATCTTATATCTTAGTGATAATTTACTGATTTGGTCCTGTTATATAAAATTATTAACAATTTTTTGGACAGCCCTGATCTCCTAAATCAAATAAAGCTTAGCGTGCGTCCAAGAGGTACTAGGCAAAAATCTGTATTCGCAGTATTTGTACATAATGCAAACTATGCCATGTTCTCTTCCATTCCGCGGCTTCACATGTTACCCAACGCTTTTGAAAGTATAGATTTATTTAATATATTGCTATCCACCTTGAAGTCTGTACTTTCTCAGCATTTCTTCTCCATGTTATAATGGATAGATTTAAACGTAGTGTTTCACTCTCTCTCTCGCTGCTCGCTGATAGTGTGTGAAGGAGACGTGTATTTACTCTAGTGCTTACTATTTGTTATTTTATGTATTTCATTAGTGTATTTTTATATTAGATACTGTATATATGTATTGTGTTAAAGGCATTAGCCGTTCAATAAATAAATAAATAATTTGTTGCTGCAGACCAATCCACAGGAATGAGACCGGAGGGAGAGATATCAGACACACTCTAATTTTGAGTTGCCACTTTTTAAATGGCAAAGTACTGTCTGTAGTATGTAAAATAAATCTGTATATTGTACTGTAGTATCCTTACGTGCAAAAGGAGTACTCCGGCGACAAAGCTAAGTCCCTGGCAGTAGCCGACTTCAGGGTCGAGTAGGGAGTAGGCCTTCAGCAGGTTGAAGAGGGCCAGCTGTCCGGGGCCCAGTGGGGAAGAGAAGTACGTGTGGCTCGGAAATGTGCGACCTTTAAAAAAACAGAATGCCAAATTCATTATAAAGGCGGATTCACAATTAGGCAGTTACTGGCGTCAGTACTGAAGCAGGGAAATGTTTTTTATACATTATACTTGCCTATACATCTTTTTTCTTACTGATCATCCAAAAATTATACGTGATTCAAAATGGGATACTAAAAGACCCCAGTTTATATACACCGCAGGACAAAAAAAATTACGAGTTTGCTTGCTACCGCACGCCTTGACTTTACTGAACTCTTTTTCTAAGAAATCCTTTATCGATACCTCTTTCTTTTGTTCAATAAATTAAAGACACTTTGTGTCACCTTTCTACAATATTTACATTTTAAAATGTCTCAACAATTTTGTTTTACCCGCGTTTGAGGGAACATAACACAACAATCATGGAAAGTGCAAAGCAAATGTCGATTACGATAAAATCCAAAATAATCACACTGTCGCAACAAAACATATCTAATTGTAAAATATCTCGTCGAGTTGGGTATTCAGAAGGTGCAGTGAGGTTTTTATTTAAAAAATTCCAAGAATCTGGATCCATAGAACGGAAAAAAGGAAGCGGATGGGGGCGCGCGACATCTGCCCGAGATGATCGCTTAATAAAAAAAATTGTTATGCGCGATCGATTTTTAATGGCACTTAAAATACACGCAGAGGTGCAGTCTACTAGCTAATCAACATTTTCAGTAAAAACAGTGTCCAGGCGGCTGTTGGAGCATGGTTTCCAAGCACGAAGTCCCGCAAAGAAACCATTACTGACGAACAAAATGCAGAAGGCTAGACTGGATTGGGCGAAGGAGCACCAGAATTGGACCTTGGAGGATTGGAAAAATGTTATTTTCTCCGATGAATCAAAATTCAACCTTTTTGGTCCAGACGGCAGAAAGATAGTTCGACGAAAACTTGGGGAAAGATACCATCCGTCGTGCGTCACTCGAACCGTTAAACATTCACCCTACGTCATGATTTGGGGGTGCATGACAGCGTACGGTTTGGGACCTCTAAATTTTATACAGGGTACGATGAATGCCATCCAGTACAAAAAAGTGTTAAAAAACCATCTTATTCCAACAATCGAGGACATTACGCAGTATACCGCGGACCCGATTTTTCAGGACGATTTGGCGCCGTGCCATAGAGCCCGCACTGTGAGTACAAATATTTATTTTTTAATGCACTTTATAGACCACTTGATAAATAATTTATTGTTTTTCTTACAGATCATTGAATACAAGGATAAAATTGGCTTAAAATCGTTGACGTGGCCCGGGAATAGTCCTGATTTGAACCCAATAGAAAATTTATGGGCGATTATGAAAAAAAAAGTTGAGAAAAAAAAATAAAAAAACATTGAGGAATTAAAAAAAACTTGATTCAAGTTTAGGAAGAATAAATAACATCAGAAATTTAAGATTCGCTTTACGCTTCGTTAAATAATAGAATTTTACATGTTATAAAAAATAAAGGTGAATTCACTAAGTATTAAATATTTTTAAATGTTATAAATATGTTTAAATGTAAAATACCTTAATTTTAAATAAAGCGATTAGAACCTTCTTCTTAAATATGAATTAAAAAATTACATGTCTTTTATTACTCCATCACAAACACTCGACCATAAATGAACCGTTATGGGTCTCTAAGGTTCGGATAATCTGATACCTGGTATATAATGGCAATTTCTAAGTACAATTCATGAGTAAGATCTTTCATTTTAACCTTGAAGTAACGAGTAGTCATCATATATGTTAAACAATACAAAAAAAACTAATTAAATATCAAGAATAATTCATTATGTGTCAATTTTAGTTTTTTTGAGGACTCGTAAATTTTTTTGTCCAGGGGTGTATGTATGGAAATCCTAGTACACAGCTTGCGGCAAGTCCCAGCTCGCCGAGTCATAGACGGCATGTCTTTTAAAATGCGCAGTCAAGGGCCGACTGAGCAAGAACAAGACAATACTTTCAACAAGACTTTCCTAGTGTTTGAAGTCAGTTACACTTTAAAAAATTTTTTTAAAAGGAATAACCCGCAAAGCCTCTGCAGGTAGGGTAGTAAGGACAGGAAAGGTAAATATGAAAAATACATTACATTTATTTTGCACTTGGCGGGAATCGAACCAACTACGCCACGGCGCACTTAATGTTAATATGGCCTAACATCAAATAACTAAGCTAAGATCCGTCATATTTTATTGAGATAGTATCAAGATCATTGATTAAATATCTTCTTCTTTTTCTAGATCCTAAGGATCTGTTTGTGCCTCCGCTTGTAGCTCTTGGGATGTTGACTCCCAGCTGTCTTTCCACCTTTTCCGAGGTCTGCCTGGGGGTCTGCGTCTTTCAGGGATTCCTTGAAGGGCGATACGTGGAAGTCTGTCATCTGACATTCTGTTTACATGATCATTCCAGTATCGCCTTCGTTGTCGTCCCCACCTCGCGATATCTTCCATCTTACACATGCTCTGGATGTCGGTATTTCTTACTCGTTCTTATTAAATATTGATATAAGATTTTTTAAGGTTTTTTTTTAAATGGATGGGTTCGAATGGAAACCAAGAGTTTCTACACCAGATCTGGGAATGTGGGGAAAGCTGTCAGAGGTGATAGTTATATAATATTGGAAACAAACCTAGGTCTATGAGAATGGCGTGCTGGTGTGATGTGAGCTGCTTCAGAAGCACTTCGTACGGCGTGGAGTAGTTGGGGAATAGCTTGGTATCAGGGGGAGGTTGACGCAGACAGAACTGCTCAGCTAAGAAGTACCAAACCTCACCCCTTTTGGCTCTTGGAACTCCTAAAATGCACAACATATACCAGGGTCAAAAATTGTATAACAATCTTTACTTTTCTCGTACTGATCATTAAAAAATTACACGTGATTCAAAGAGGGGTAACAAAAGACCCCAGTTATATTTGTATGGAAATTGTAATACGCAGTTTGCATGAGTCATAGGTGCCACGTCCGTCCCAACGCGCCGTCAAGCGCTAACCGAATGTGGCCATTCAATAAGCAAAAGGCCTTTTGTAGCATATTTATATTGTTAATTCTTGGGACTATCAAACCTTTGTTGTGGGTAGATCGTGTATCATGGTTGTGTAATAAAAGATTTTGATATTTTTATCTAGTTTGTTGTTCAACGATGATACTCATCCACAATATTCCATGTACCGGCACTAATTTTAAATGTTTATATATCAAGATTGGATTGTCCCTTTGGTTATATATATATGACTGGGTACAATTTTTCTGAGTATAGAATATTGTAGATTTTGAACCATTTTTAAATTTGTAGCCCTATTTACTCTGTTCCCAGCATTCACTCTCCATTCTATATATACACAACAGTCCTTCCATATAACATCAAAACATAAATTGTTAGTACCGTGTCGTATCGCCTGAAGGAGCATCTGGGAGTCCACTTTTGTAGAGATCCTCGACTCTCTGGGAGCCGTGAGCATATCCCACACTTTGGAGTTCTCGTGAGCGCAGCCACCGATGTCCTCGTATTCCAACTTGATTCTCTTCACCGCTGACACTTCTTGCCGCGCTGGAAAATACAAAAAAATTGTGGAAAAATCGGTGATAGAATCACTGATACACAAACGTCAAGTAGTAAAGACGTTGGACTAAAGAAGAGAAGAGTAACAGAAGAACTGAGAAATTTTTAAGACAGATGGACCATAAACAATTTTTTCGTGGAATTTAAAACATAGCCAACACGCCTGATATGCAATGATTCTTATTTGCTTTAAATAATAAAATAAAAAATTGTTTTGCGGCCCGGTAGTATATCTCATTTCTAAAATCTGGCCCGGCTACACAAAGTGTTGGCCACCCATGATGTATATCATGGTTTAAAAAAAAATGTATTTATTAGCTATGTTTTTGTTGCCTATTATGTACGCCTCCGTAGTGTTATGGTCAGCACGCTCGGCTACCGTTCTGGAGGACCCGGGTTCGATTCCCAGGGGGGGTAAAAATAAATATGAGTGATTTTTTCACTGTAATATTTATTAAATATTACCCTGGACTGGTACCTGAAGCGGTGGGCTGATCACCTTTCCTTCATGTGGAAACGATCAAGATAACACTGCGTTTATATGACGCAGTGCCCTATGCACCATTGGGGTGCGGATAAGGGTTTTATATTATATATTATGTACAAGGATTTAGCATATTTAGTTTGTGTGTCTTAAAAATTATGCTTTGCGTACACGCGTTTGCGATTTCATACTGTTTCCGCCGATCTCTTTTTAGCAGCGCGCAAGTTGTCTTTCGTGGTGGTTGTGCCGCTACGTCAGATTTGGCAGATACTTGCTATGTATTTTTTTCTCAATTTCAGATACTTAGCAGATTTAAAATTGCAATTGTTACATTTTGACTTTAACTATGATCAATAAATGCGACATTTAGGAATATTCACATCATTTTGAGTGTGCTATTATCTTCTTCGTCTTTGTTAAGATATCAAATAATTTTTACAACATTTTGAGTGTGTACAAATATGTACTTGTTCACAAAATCTGGATTATCTCCAATTATATGAGTATTTTTCAAATTATTTTTTTGACATCTCATCAAAGATGAAGAAGAATATGGAAGTCTAGGCATTTACGGGGCTGACGACCGTCATAGGCTGGTTTAAGTGATTACTTTACACATGTGTAACATTCATTAATTCTACCCAGTTTTGCAAACCACACTACTCAAATTCTTGGAAGTTCTATTTATATGAACCAATTTTGAAACATTGTTCTTAAATCACTAGGACTTCACTAGAGACATCTATTAATAATAATAAAAATAAAACCCTTATCTGCACCCCAATGGTGCATAGGGCACTGCGTCATATAAACGCAGTGTTATCTTGATCGTTTACACATGAAGGAAATATTGAATAAATATGACAGTGAAAAAATCACTAATATTTATTTTACCCCCCTTGGGAATCGAACCCGGGACCTGCAGAACGGTAGCCGAGCGTGCTGACCATTACACTACTCTCTATCTATTGGTGAGATGAAAAGAAGCTTTTTATTGAGCAGAAACTCTTTCATTAATATGTGCGATCTGAATCATTGATTATAAAAATTGGTTCGTATAAATAGAACTTCCAAGAATTTGAGTAGTGTGGTTGTCAATAATGGGTAGAATTGGTGAATGTTACACGTGTGTAAAGTGATCACTTAAACTAGCTCATGGCTTACGGTTGTCAGCCCTGTAAATGCCCAGACTTTCATATTCTTCTTCATCTTTGATGAAATGTCATATTTTTAAAATAATAATAGGAATATTGTCATTTTTTCCGTTTTTATATCACATTTTAATACAGTGTACTAAATACATATCACCATTGCGAGTGATAGTTTTTAGCACTGTAAGGGAAAGATTAACCTTTTAACCGCGTCAACTTTGTTCCTGAGAGACGCCCGTACGCGGCGGTATTTCCCCGTTTTTAAAATGATTACTTTTATCATGTATTTAGTTAATAAACAATTTATTTTCCTACACAAAGACGTTCAATGGAATTCATTGTGCCTTTTTGGTACTCTATAATACACACGTGTCACATTATTCTTGAAATATATCGTAATATAAACAAATAACATTGTAACATAAATAAATCAAAGCACGCATCGTGTGTCACTCTTACCCGCTGGCGATGTGTAGCGTCGAGAGTGAGACAGATATAGGGCATGATTATGGCGCGGACTGATTACCGACCGCAAGAAAAATCAGGGATCTGTTCTTTTATTTATCCTTGTGATGTTACAAATCATTAGTCAGATATTTCAACAGATGTCATAAGGCCAAGGATTGACGTATTATTTTATCCAAAGTTCCACACCATGAAAAAATCCCTCCAAGTTGAACTAAGGTTCGAAACTTGGAGCAAAGTAAAAACACAAACGGTTATGTCAGCCGCGTATGGGGCATGTTTTATTAAAACACATACGGTTATGCAAGCCGCGTAGATCCGGTTAAACAAGGTTACTCCACTGCTACATATATATATCAAGACATTGGATTCATTAGGCATTTCAAGACAATCGACTATGTATCAATTTTAGAGTCCCGGGAGCACAGACCAGAAACAAAAACTTATTTAAAATCCCTAAAATGCACACATTTTGTCCGCCTCCGTAGTGTAATGGTCAGCATGCTCGCCTACCGTTCTGGAGGTCCCGGCTTCAATTCCCAGGGGGGTTTAATAAATATAAGTGATTTTTTCACTCTAATATTTATTCAATATTACACTGGACTGGTACCTGAAGTGGAGGGCTGATCACCTTTCCTTCATGTGTAATCGATCGAGATAACACTGCGTTTATATGAAGCAGTGCCCTATGCACCATTGGGGTGCGGTAAGGGTTTTATTATTATTAAAATGCACACAAAGTCCTACCAAAATTCATTTTTAAATCGAGCCTGCGATATATGCAATGAAACGCTAAATGGAATAGACGTCAATAATGTTTCTTTTCATACGTTTAAAAGAAAAATTGTTGATGTCTATTTGACCAGTTGATAAAGAAATGTTCTATATAGTTCTACTTTGACAACAGTTTATTTAAATTGTTCTATTTTTTATTTCCTAAGTGGAAACTTATAATTGGAATCATATTATGTTATTTTTGTCGAAATATTCTGTTGGTTTTCCAATAAAAAAATAAAAAATAAAAAATAATAAAAATAATGAAATAGTACCTCTCAGTCTGGCATTCTCCTTCTCCATGCGGATGAGCAGGACAGCCTGGTTGATGGCCTTCTTCCACAGGTCGCGGAGTTCTTCCCTGGTCCTCTTGGTGCCCTCCTGATGCTGCTGAAGGTTGTTGAAGGACGAAGGTCTTCGCAGCAGATCAGAGCTGCAAGGATCTGGAATGGAGCCACAATTATACCAACTATAACGGCTTCTTGATTGCGTTCTTCATTGTCTGGCCATGATCAACTGTTGACTCGGAAGATTTTTTTAGCAAATTCTGTTGATAATTCTTAAAACTGGTAGTGAATGTGTTTATATATATAAAACCCTTATCCGCACCCCAATGGTGCATAGGGCACTGCGTCATATAAACGCAGTGTTATCTTGATCGTTTACACATGAAGGAAAGGTGATCAGCCCTCCGCTTCAGGTACCAGTCCAGGGTAATATTGAATAAAATATGACAGTGAAAAAATCACTAATATTTATTTTACCCCCCTTGGGAATCGAACCCGGGACCGCCAGAACGGTAGCCGAGCATGCTGACCATTACACTACGGAGGCGGACATAATGTGTTTAGTAAATCATAAATTAATGAAGTAAATCCCTAAAAACAATGAATAAACACAATGGATTCAATATCTTATATCAATCAAGATTTATCTATAACATATATACTGTACTGTATTATAATACATATATACAGTATCTAATATAAAAATACTCTAATGAATACACTATTAGAGAAACAAAAATTCTTAAACATAAAATAATAATAAAATAACAAATAGTAAGGACTGATAAATACACATCTCCTTCACACACTATCAGCGAGTAGCGAGAGAGAGTGAAACACAACGTTTACATTTATCCATTATAACATGGAGAAGAAATGCTGAGAAAGTACAGACTTCAAGGTGGATAGCAATATATTAAATAAATCTATACTTTTAAAAGCATTGGGTAACATGTGAAGCCGTGGAATGGGAGAGAACATGGCATAGTTTGCGTTACGTACAAATACTGGGAATACAGATTTTTGCCTAGTACCTCTTTGGCGCACGCTAAGCTTTATTTGATTTAGGAGATCAGGGCTGTTGAGAATTTTATATAACAGGACTAAATCAGTAATTACCCTTCTATCACTAAGATTTATTAATTTTATTAATTTGTCATATGGCTCATTTATTTGTTTTATTTGTCTTGTCATATTTTCTAAATAAGACACCACTAAATCTGATAGATCTTTGTGTCCTATTGCCTCATCAATTTGTCGGAGGCAAAAACAAATGCTATGTTTATAAATCGAGAAAGAAAACCGCTCCTACGATATAAGAATTTTCACATTTTTCCCGTTTTTAACCTTTTAACCGCGTTAACTTTGTTCCTAAGAGACGCCCGTGCGCTGCGGTATTTCGCCTTTTTTTAAATGATTACTTTTATCATGTATTTAGTTAAGAAACGATTTATTTTCCTAAACAAAAACGTTCAATGGGATTCATTGTGCCTTTTTGGTTCTCTATAATACACGTGTGTCACATTATTCTTGAAATATATCGTAATATAAACAAATTAGATCGTAACATAAATAAATCAGAGCACGCATCGTGTGTCACTCTTACCCACTGGGGATGCGTAGCGTCGAGAGTGAGACAGTTATAGGGCATGATTATGGTGCGGACTAATTACCGACCACAAGAAAAATCAGGGATCTGTTCTTTTATTTATCCTTGTGATGTTACAAATTATTAGTCAGATATTTCAACAGATGTCATAAGGCCAAGGATTGATGTATTATTTTATCCAAAGTTCCACACCATGAAAAAATCCCTCTAAGTTGAACTGAGGTTCGAAACTTGGAGCAATGTAAAAACACAAACGCTTATGTCAGCCGCGTATGAAACATGTTTTGTTAAAACACATACGGTTATGCGAGCCGCGTGGATCCGGTTAAACAACTTTTTCATATGGTGTACAAAATACATATCACAGGTGCACGCGGAAGTTTTTTAGCATCGTAAGGGAAGGGTTAACTTTGTGATATGGTAATTCACTTTCAATTTATTTTATTAATAGATAATATACACATTACAAACTTCAATTTAAATCGTATACATTAACAAAAACAGAAAATAAGCAAGAATTGCTAAAGGTGTAGAAGAATCCAACTTAGGAAAACTCCTTCAGACACATGGATGAGATCAATATCCAATGAGATACTGTTCAACATAGCGGTAGCTCTTCCTACAGGCATAACCATCGGCAGGTTGGTCCTGTGTATAGGAATGTGAAACAATCTATGTCGACGCTGTCTTAGCTAACTATCGGGAACATACAGACCAAATTCCGGATAATTTCAGGATTATCGATCATACCGCGCAACAAAGGATAAAAATGCGTAATCAAATACACATTCCTTCTAGTCTCTAAAATATTGTAGCTGAGCATACCCTGGAGAAACTGGGTCGGGTAGAGCCGAGGATAATAGCCGTACTCTCTCATGTAGAGTACCTCAGAAACTTCTTTTGGACTTTCTCTACCATAAGAGAGTCCCCAAATCATGGAACCAGTCTCAAGTCTACTTCGCACTAAGGAGTTATAAAGAGTTCTCAGCACGCGGGTATTTTCGAAAACCCTGGCAAACTAGAAGTAAGTATTTATAAAAGTGATATTACACAAAGTGAAGGATGAATGATAAGGAGAGTATTACCTGTGTAATCCTCACCACTCTCCGGGTCCAGGCAGTCGTCGTTAATGCCTTCCCGCGTGATCCTGTTGAAGATGGCTTGTCTCCAGGATCCGGTGCGCCCCATCTCTTCAGCCTCTCCCCTGGCTTCTCCTGGACCCTCGTGAGGAGACGGCTGTTTGGGGGAGGGGCTGCTGCCCAGCTTGAGGAATCTGCAACAACAAAAGACATATTATTTTTGACATCAAATCAAAGATGAAGAATAATATGGAAGTCTGGGCGTTTACGGGGCTGACGGCCGTCATAGGCTGGTTTAAGTGATCACTTTACACACTTTACAACCATCCTATGACATTCACCAATTCTACCCATTATGTACTATGGTTTTACGAGTTTATGTACTAATTCTAAAACATTGAAATACTCATAGGTTATAGTTAATTACCCTTCCCTTATGATACCATGTTACACATGTGTAAAGTGATCACTTTACACACGTGTTACATTCACCAATTCTACCCATTATTGACAGTACTCAAATTCTTGGAAGTTCTATATATATATGAACCAATTTTGAAACATTGTTCTTGAATCACTAGAACTTCACTAGAGACATCTATTGGTGAGATGAAAATAAGCTTTTTAGTAAGCTGAAACATTTTTATTAGTATGTGAGATCTGAATCCTGGATTATAATCACACACATGAGATACGCCAGAAAATATCATTTTCATTTATATTATTTAAGCTTATAATTTGACCGGATAATTTATTTACAACATTTTGAGTTCAAATACTTGTTCACAAAATCTGGATAATCTTAGATAATCCAGATTTTGTGAACAAGTATTTGGACATACTCAAAATGTTGTTAACAAAAGACATCATTACTCCAAGTCTTCTGACACTCTTTACATAAATACTCAAAATTATAATGAAAGTTTTTAAAATTATTATTGGTGCATATTTAGATATGCATGTTTAGATGTCCGCCTCCGCGGTGTAATGGTAAGCGTGCTGGCTACCGTGCTGGAGGTCCGGGTTCGACTCCCAGGAGGGGATGAAAATAAATATTGGTTATTTAAAAATCTTTGAAAATAGGTGCCTGAGGCGAATACTGGGTATAAAGTGGTATAACTTCGTCAGAAATGACAATGTGAGGAGAAGAACTCAACAGCCCCTCATACTGGATGTCCTGAAGAAGAGAAGGTGGACATGGTTGGGACATGTCCTTAGAATGCCACCTGAGAGCATCAACCCCTCGCGTCTCTTCTTCCAACCCCGAGGATTTTGGCGCCCATTCACCGACTATACTCAGCGGAACTTTGAGACGCCAGACTGACCTGGGGGGAAGCCAACGAGATGGCGCATGACAGAGTGACTTGGAGACGTCTCATGTTGGCCATATGCTCCACCTAGGGAGCAAACATGGGAAAAAGAAAGAAGAAAGATTTCTTACATGTCCATCATTGGAGATTTGAGCTGTGGCGTGGGAGATGATTCGTGTATCTCTCTCCCGTTTTGGAGTTGCAAATTCAAGATGGCCGCATTTTCCGCTCCACCATTTTGGCTTCCGCCAGAGGTGTTGTAGGAGCCTTCCTTGATGTTCTCATTGGAGACTGAAGAGTTGGAGCGAACCCACTGCGCCTGCTTCAGGGATGGGGCTAGATCTGAGTGAAGATCGTGATTCGAATCCCGAGTGGGAGTCGCTCCCTGGTTTGGCGACATCTCCTGCGAAAAATTATATTTATTAAATCATTATTGATGGTCAAACATTAAACTGGCAGTACACAATAGAGTTCTGGTTCCAACCCTTATGTATGGAAGCGAAGCATGGAGTTGGCAAAAGAAGGATGAAAGCAGACTGAATGCAGTTGAAATGCGATCCCTCAGACGAATGTGTGGCAAAACGATGTTTGATAGATGTTCGAATGATGAAATAAGGAAAGAATGTAAGGCTGAGATAAGCATTATCGATAAAATTAAGAAAGGTGTGTTGAGATGGTTTGGACATGTGGAGCGTATGAGTGAAGAAAGAACGGTTAAACAAATTTATGAGGCGAATGTAGTTGGAAAAAGAAGCAGAGGACGACCGAGGAAAACTTGGCACAATCAGGTATGTCAAATACTTGAAAGCGGCCGGGTCAGGAGTCGTAATAATCGTCGGGTATGTATGAGGAGATGCATGAATGTAGAAGAGGCAAAGAATGTTTGCAAGGACAGAGTGGTGTGGCGTTCGATTCTCTCTGCCTACCCCTGCGGGGAAGCGGCGTGGTGGTTAGTTAGTTTTTTTTTATTGATGGTTTCTGAAGCGCTATTTTCGAAAAATATTTAAGATGCGATGGCTATGTGACCCAAACGGACCAGATGTGATGAAGTCGACCTGGCCATTTGACACTGTACCAAAAGAAAAGTGAATTTTCGACTTGTTTTTTACTATTATCTTGTCCAAGAATAAACAATAGATTATATCGCTCACTCCTTTCAAGAACGTCATAAATCAAAATACTTGATTTTTCAGGAGAACGTTTTTAAAGTTTAAAAATATATTACAATGTATTAAAAATAAATATCAAGCCACTTATTGAACTTTTTACTGTGCAACAGATCTTTTTAGATAAAACCTGAAGGTTTTTTCTCCATTTGAAAAATATTTAGTTTATTAAAAAAAAAATTTAACCATACCTTTCCTTCAAAATTTAAAAACAACACTTTCTGCCCTGTAGCGGGTAAATATTAAGTTAAAAATATACCGATTTTGCCGGGATATAGTACATTTTCTGGGCATTCCGAAAACATGCACAGCTGAAAATTGACAATTTTTGATTTATGACGTTCTTGAAAGGAGTAAGCGATATAGTATCACAACAAAGTGCCCTTGAGGTAGCGTTTTACGAAAATGGCTCTATGTAAATTACATTATTTATTGATTCCGCATTAACTTTGTGGAATGACATGTTGATTTTTTTAAATAAAACACTTGTAATAAACCACTTTATAAGTTTTATTTTTATTATACACGACTAGTTTCGAAAACTTACAGATGTTTTCATCTACAGGTGGAAATTAAAACTAACAAATATTTATATATATATATATATATATATATATATATATATATATATATATATATATATATATATATATATATATATATATATATATATATATATCTGTCCGCCTCCGTAGTGTAATGGTCAGCACGCTCAGCTACCGTTCTGGAGGTCCCGGGTTCGATTCCCAAGGGGGGTAAAATAAATATAAGTGATTTTTTCACTGTCATATTTATTCAATATTACCATGGACTGGTACCTGAAGCGGAGGGCTGATCACCTTTCCTTCATGTATAAACGATCAAGATAACACTGCGTTTATATGACGCAGTGCCCTATGCACCATTGGGGTGCGGATAAGGGGTTTTATTTTTTATATATTTTAAATATTTTTAAAAAAAAATTTTTTTTGCTCGTTAGTTTTAATTTTCACCCGTAGATGAAAACATCTGTAAGTTTCAAATAAAATAAAAATACAACTCTTTAAGTGGTTTATTCAAAGTGTTTTATTTTTTTTAAATCTGTGTAAATTATCCCAAATTATTATTGTTATTATTATTTGAACGTAACCGAATCTAATAGGGGGATTAAAATCCCATATATATGAATTTTTCATATATCGCCCATTCCTTTCAAGAACGTCATAAATCAAAATTTGTCAATTTTCAGTTGTACATGTTTTCGGAATGCCCAGAAAATGTACTATATCCCAGCAAAAGAGGCATATTTTTAACATAATATTTACCCGCTACAGGGCAGAAAGAGATGTTTTTTGCATTTTGAAGAAAAGGTATTGTTTAATAATTTTTTTTAAATATACCAAATATTTTTCAAATGGAGAAAAAACCTGCAGGTTTTACCTAAAAATATATGTTGTACAGTAAAAAGTTCAATAAGTGGCTTGATATTTACTTTCAATAAATTGTATTGTATGTTTAAACTTTAAAAACGATCTCCTGAAAAATCAATTTTTTTTATTTATGTCGTTCTTGAAAGGAGTGAGCGATATATGAATTCCATAACTTTAGTGTTATAAGAGTTACTTACAACATATTTTTTCAGTGCTGCGAGATCTACATACTTATATCAGTATATTAATTTTATGTCCGCTAGCGATATGTTTTTCTTTCACTCTAATAAATGTGGTACTACGAGAGAATGAAAAAATACAGACAATAGACAAATAAACTACTCGACTTTCGCTTGATCTAGTGTCCCGCTGCCCGTCACTAGCAGACCAGCTCAGTCACCTCATGACGGCGCGTTACCATAGACGTGGTGTCCCTATGACTCAGTTGGCGGCGAGCTGTGTATTACGATTTCCATACAAATATGAACTGGGGTACCAGTACCCGTCGTTGGATCACATATAATTTTTGCATGATCAGAAAGGAAAATATTAAATTTCCTGTGCTGGTAGAGTGGACATCACTAGGACAAGATTAGGGTCAGATAAAGAATTCAAAAGAAATAAAAATAAATTTCAGTATCACCTTTTTCCCAGTTATTGCACTTGGCAGCAGATCATCCTTGGTGGCTTTTTTCTTCAAGAGATGGTCAAAAGAGCTGGACAAAGACCTCTTGGCTTTCATAAATATGGTACTGCCACCGAGGTACTGGTTCAAGAACTCTGACCTAGAAAAACAACACGTTGAAACAATTATAGCCAACTAGCTATCATACCGCTTCTCTGCGGGGGTAGGCAGAGGACGCCACACCTCTCTGGCTTAGTAAAAAAATTCACCTCTTCTGCATATGAAGACATAAGTATTGCTTCATACCATACATCGCTCACTCCTTTCAAGAATGTCATAAATCAAAAATCGTCAACTTTCAGTTGTGCATGTTTTCGGAATGCCCAGAAAATGTACTATATCCCAGCAAAAGAGGCATATTTTTAACTTAATATTTACCCGCTACAGGGCAGCAAGTGTTGTTTTTGCATTTTGAAGAAAAGGTATTGTTTAATTATTTTTTTAAAATATACTAAATATTTTTCAAATGGAGAAAAAACCTTCAGGTTTTACCTAAAAAGATCTGTTGCACAGTAAAAATTTCAATACAATTTAATACATTGTATTACATTTTTAAACATTAAAAACATTCTCCTGAAAAATCAAGTTTTTTGATTTATGACATTCTTGAAAGGAGTGTCCTCCGATTATTCCAACTACTGCATATGCCCAAATACTTGAAATACTTGACCATAGCAAGTCTTCCTCTGCTTCTATTTCTAATTACATTTGCCGATATATTTGTTTTGCCGTTCTTTCCTCAGTCACTCATTCCACATGTCCAGACCATTACGACACACCTTCTTAATTTTATTCGATAATACTTATATGTGTCGCTTACTTTCAAAATCTGCCAGATCCAATTTTATAAGATTTTAAAATAAATACTCTATCAGAATGCCAATTATGGGTTTTATTGTTTAAAATATTTATATAATTGAAACCCCTCCTAAGAAATATTGTACTTAAAAACAGCGTTTTTTTTAAATTCATTTAATATATTTACATTTTTATTTATAACATAATACATTTGAATCATTTATACATATGGAGAACTTTTATATTTCGATTCGCTGTGCCTCTCTATAAAAGAGACTGTGCTCTTGTGCTTGGAGAGGGACTTACACTCGTGGTTTAATGTTATATAATAAAAGATATAATAGTTTTTTTTGTATATTTTTTCAAGATTTAAATGTATAGAGCTTTAATTTTTTTCTTTAGTATTTTTATATCATCTATTTTTTTAAATTTCTTTAGGGAGTTTATTGAAATGTTTGATTGCCAAATATTTGAAGTTTTGCTGAAATTGCTTGGTGTTGCATTTTGGAGTAGAAAAATCGTTTGAGAATCTCGATGATAAATTTTTTGTTAAATTTAAATACTTGTTACCCTTTAGTATTTGAAAAACTGCAATTTTTTTACAAATGGATTCTATATTTTAATATTTTCTAATATTTTAATATTTTTTGCGTTGTATTTCTAATTCCGCTATATTCATGAATCTTGCCTTCTGACCCATATCGGCCAATCAGAGAGTCAAAAAATAGGTCAAAAATTAAGATGACGTCATTATCAGTTTGTATCTCGTGTTTTTTTTTTAAATACTGAATGAATTCCAAAAAAATGGGAAAATTCTCTGTTTCATAATATTTTATATAAAGATAGACGAATCTTTGAAACGTAAATGTTACCCGGAGAATTTTGCATTTTTTGTAATATCGACTTACATGGATCTGGCGGATTTTGAAAGTAGGCGACACATATCACCCTTCCATTCTTTACTTATTTCACCATTCATACACAGTTTTGATACACATTCATCTAACTGATCGTATTCAGTCTATTTTCATTCTTCTTTTGCCAACTCCACGCTTTGGAATTGGTAATGCAGTGGTTAGCGCGTGTGGCTACCGAGCTGGAGGTCCCGGGTTCGATTCTCAAGGGAAGTAAATAAAGGTGATTTTTACTTTCGTATTTATTCAATATCACTATGGACTGGCATAAGGCAAGACTGATCTACTGACTTCATGCGATTGAAGATCAAGATAACACAACGCACTGGGTGTGGATTAGGTTAGAATAAGGTAATTCACCTGTTTTCTGCAGTATCGTGGACATGCCTCTGTTGTTTGGCCTCGCAGTGCGCCCGCAACAGCATCATCAAAAATGCGTTGTGTTCTCCTGCCTAGAAGAAGAAGATAAAACATGTTATAATTAAATTTGAAAAACAAAATAAACATTATATTTTGCCCACCTCCGTAGTGTTATGGTTATCACGCTCGGTTATCATACTGGAGGTCCCAGGTTCAATTCCCAGGGAGGGAGGGTCCAATAAATATAAGTGATTTTTTTTGCTCTAATATTTATTCAATATTATCCTGGACTGGTACCTGAAGCGGAGAGTTGATCACCTTTCCTTCATGTGGTAACGATCAAGATAACACTGCATTTATATGATGCAGTGCCCTATGCACTATTAGGGTGCGGATAAGGGTTTGAAGATGAAGTAGATATAAAGACATTTTGACAACATAGATGAAGAAGAACATGGCAGTCAGGGATTTTAGAGGGCTTATGACCTCCTAGGCTGGTTAAGTGATCACTTTGCACACATTCACCGTTCTACCCACGATTGACAACCACACTACTTAAATTTTTCACTCCATAGACATCTACAAATAGAGCCGTCAATAATTTAGCAATGTTGCCAATATTAAAATAACTCCATTGTTTCTGTGACGTCATTCATTGCCAACTTACTAAAATAACGTTTTTTCAGAGGCGAATTTTCCAAAAGAATATGACGAATGAAAATATTTATTATATCTGCTGTTATAAACACAAAACGCGTCTAATACAATCCTTTATAGGTTGAGAATGTTAAATTAGATATTCCTTCCGTCTGACAAAGATCCATTCAAACAATAATGTATGTATTATTAAAAATTTACAGATATCACATTTTAAATATCACTACTACTACTTCTAACATCACGCCGTTTCTCCGCAGGGGTAGGCAGAAAGGATGGATGCCACACTCTTCTGTCCTGACTCGCCTCCTTCACATTCATACATCTAGACATACATGTCCTCGGATTACGCAGACTTTTGACACCGCCAGATTTTAGGTTCTGATTGATCTGACCGTGCCAAGTCTTTTTCGGTCATCCTCGTTCTGTTTTCTCTCACACATTCGCCACATATATTATCTTAGTCATTCTCTCGCTATCCATTCGCTCCACATGTCCATACCACCGTAAAGAACTCTTCCTAATCTTTTCTATTATTTCTCGTTCCGCCTTACATTCCTTTCTTATTTCTTCGTTTTTAATTCTGTCATACAATATTTTCCACACATTCGTCTGAGGGAGGGCATTTCAAATATTGGAGTTTAAAAATATACCTCATAAAGGTCTTCAGTCCCGCCTTGGTACTTGGCTACGATCTGAGTTTGTTCTTCATCAGAAAGTTGTTCAATTCTCCTCAGAATTGTAGAGTGGACGCGTTTATCAGTCATGCCTAAAATAATTAAAAAATATCTCTATACAACGGTTATTACCAAGCCAAATAAAAGATATCAAAAATACTTAAAAATAGAATCTCATGGTAAAAATAGAATAACATCTCAACATAGATGATATTCATGTATGTTCTTCTTCCTGGCTACATCCCAGGTTATTGTCCTTGTAGACTGTTGGGGTCAGCTCTCTTCGTCCTCAGGTTATAGGTCATTGTGTCATGGAAAACGTCACCTAGGCCATGCCTTCGAATCATCTTTCTGGAGCACCCACGAATTTTTTCATCTTCCTCTAGATAACTTTCCAGGAAGAGCCATTTCATGAAATTCATCTTTGTTGACATGTCAAAAAGTAATATATCCATTGTTTGTTAAAATTATTAAAGAAAAACACTAGTTTCGGAAGCCTCCTTTTTCAGGTCTAAACGTAAACTCATTTAGACCTGAAGATGGAAGCTCAGCTTTTGAAACCAGTCGCCATAAATAAGCTCAAGTGGTAAAAAAACAAGTGTTTTCTTTAATAATTTCAACGTGATTTCTTAAATGTTTTTCGCAGATACTTTGTGTCACATTCAATAAACTTTATAAAATAAAACAACTTTGTTTTAACCAATTTTTATTGGTACACTTTTTCCAACCGGTTTTGACAAGAACCTTGTCATCCTCATGCGCGCCGCTTCATACTATTTTTGGACGATTCCATTTGTGGCTCACAAGTTGTCGTCCGGAGTGGACGTATTCGCTGCGCGATACTCAATAAAAGCAACATTTAGGAGTTTTTTCCCGTTTTTTTAAATCACATTTATTTAAATCACATTTTCATATAATGTACGGAGTGCGTGGAAGTTTTTGGTATCGTAAGGGAAGAGTAATTAACTATGACCTAACTCTGAGTATTTCAATGTTTTAGAATTAGTACATAAACCCTGAGGACACCAAAGTTCTTGTCAAAACCGGTTGGAAAAAGTGTACCAATAAAAAGAGTTTAAACAAAGTTGTTTTATTTTTAAAGAACTTTAAATATTTGGGAACCAAGTACTTCAATAACCTTCCTACACTAATGTGTAAAGGCAACTAGCCGTAACTCAATCTCAACTAGCGGCAGCCGGCAGTAGCTCTTGGGCTTGCAACTAGAGTGGACCTACGCTGGTTCCGTGAGCGTTGCCAGATGGTTTTATAATGTTTTCAGCAAATAAATCTTAATTATTTTAATTTTTGACTTCATTTATAATTAATTAAGGGGTTTAGCTATGAATGTCCGTATTTTTCCGATTTAAAATCGCTAATTTTTAATTTTGTAGTGACTATCCAACACGGGTTAAATAAATAAATAATTTTAAAAAAAAAAGTAGATTTGTATGAAAAATTACTGGTCCTAGAGGTGATTCCTGAGGGACAACTGAGGGTACTAATAGGAGGAATATGTTACCATCGATGTCTTGGCACAGTTTGTGGTACCAAACCATGGGACAGTGTTCGCAGGAAGTGAGGGGAGAAGATTCGCGTCCTTGCTTCACCATTTCAGCGTGGGCGATGAAGGCCTGCGTAATGGCTGAAAGAAAAAAAAACGATTTATTAGCATCTTCAAACTGGGAATGATATGTTCATAGTTTGGAATCGCAATCCCATGTTTTGTAACAGTGAGTGTGATACAGGTTTTTACTTAAAAATGGATGAATTACAAATTAAATTGGACTTTTAAAAATATATTTCAAGTAGTACTCATGATTCAAAGTGGTATTGACAATCTTGTCTGAAAACAAGATTACATATCGCGCTTAAAGACTATGCAGGCTTGCCAACTTGATGACTAACGAACTCGCTAGTCCTAAGAGTATAATATGTGGGCAGGTATTCATATACTGACAGTATATGTAGTATTTTTTTAAAGGAATAACCTGCAAAGCTTTTATTTTAGAAGTTTGTTTGCAGGTACTATAGTTAGGAAAAGGAAGGTGAATGAATACTTGAAATATGTGAAAAATACATTACAACACCAAGACCGATTAAAAATTAATATTTCTTGGATTAATTTTGCAACTGTCAGGAATCGAACCAGCAATGCCAGATTTGCAGTCAAGTGTATACCTGGTACGCCACGGCGCCTGTTATCTAACTTTTTTATAAAATACATTATAATTAATATAAAAAAAGTGTGTGTGGGTACATATATATTATATTTAAGGTTGGCACTGGCAACAATACAATAGATATTATTAGAAATTAAATTAAATTTAAAATGCTAAACTACAAATATTTAATTTTAACAGAAAACAATAAATCATAAAGATGAAAATGAAAAAAGTTAGCAAATATGTACTTTATGAGTTATACGTCCATTTGTTTTGGTTGTCACACTCAAAATGTTGCGAATTGAGTTAGATTAGATTAGTAAACATCCATCATTCCGGTCATTATAGAAAATCCATATTGCCTTAATATCTTGAATGCTCTTTACCTCCCACGACGTCGCAAGCCACATCCTCCGACTGGCACTTGAAGACGTAGCCGACGAGGCAGTCGGCCTGCGCCTCTCGGCAGATGAAGCCCAGGTGGTCGCGGTGCAGGACTCCCCGGGCGCAGGACGACACGTCCTTCAGCTGCCGATGCAGCAGCACCTGCTTGCGGTCGGGGCTGATGAGGCGGAGGTCTGCGCGACCGACCTGGGTACAAAAGATAATTAACTTTACCACTCTGTAGGCCAGACATTCTGGCCCGTATGATTCTAGTGGGCAGCTCCGTGGGCCACAATGTCTGGCCGGGCGCAGGTATAACTTTAATCACTGATTTCTCTATCACCCGAGCATATTCTACCAAAAAATATTTCAGATAAATACAGTTAATCTTAATTAACATGGTCATACGAATTGCCAGACAGTGTGTCCCAAAATTAAAGAACCAAAATTTAATTTAATGGTAGAAAAACGTCGCATTTTTTTTATCAGAGTAGCTGATCAGTTACGAGAAAAAATGGTCAGAGTGGAAAGGGTTAAGGTTCAGGTGACCTGTCATTCGGTTACGAGTAGGAACCGAAACAAACAAGCGAACCTGCCAAGTTGCCCGCGCTGGCAAATTTACCAGGCCCTGTGTACTGAACAAAGGAGTCATTATTGACATAATTTTTATCAAAAAAAAAACATTTTAAGGTGGAGACCTTGGGAAAATAGAGACGTCGGAAGATGTCAAGAAATATGGTCCAATGATATAGGTATGCGGAGGGTAAAAATTAGCTGCAAGCCACTATTAATTATTTAAAATAAAAATCAAACATCAACATACATTCTAAAAAAAATGTGCGTGGACACGTGTGGCTTGAACATTCGAGATCTCACCTTTTAAAAGATCTTTGTATGAAAATATTTTAATACCTGAAAGAGCATGGTTCTGTTCTGATCTCCAATCAGTTGAGCAATCGGCGTCTTGAGATTCAGGACTCCAATGGAGGCCGATCTGTCCCTCGCAAACTGCCTGTTCTCCGGAAGATTGCCTTCCAGACCCTTCCGGTCCGCGACACCATCTCCGGCCAGAGAGTCCCGGCTCTCGGACACGTCGCTCCCCTCACTGGAGAACAAGCGACCAGCATTCTGGACCGACAGACTCTTTACCAAGTCCTTGGGGATTTTTTCTTCAACACCAGCTTGATTCGAATCATCGCTTACTTTAAACTCAACTTTTTTCTTTACTTTATCGTCTTTATTAGCCAGTTTTGTGGTGTTCAAGATGCTCTGATTAGCCGTTTTCTCCTGGTCTTTTGCATGCTCTAATTCGGTCTTTCCTAATAGCTTTATGTTGCTGATCAATTTGTTAATATCAGGTACTGATCCAGAATCATCTGTTACTACAGAGCTTGACTCCACGGACGATTCGTGGTCGTCTTCGTTTAAAGTGTCCATTCTATTCTTCTCATCATTCTGGGTATAGTTTAAAACGAGAACTTTCGGCTCCAATGCGACAGGAAAGGTGTTTTTATTCAAAACCAAATTGGTGACTTTTTGATTTGACGAAGAATTGTCTTCTTGCTTACAGGCTCGGACTGTTGACAGCTCGTCAAATTCTTTTTCAACGTTCTCCAAATCTTTTACATCTTCTTTGCCAGTGTTGGCTGAACCTTTTTCTGCGTTTTTTATCTCGTTACCTTGGAAGAATCCTTTGCTGGCCGTCAAGGGAGTCAGAGACGGGGAAGCCAAGCAGCTGTTGCTGTTTGACGTTTCATTTTTGGCCAAGGATATGTCTATTAGAGGCTTTTTAGTGTGGGATAAAGGCAACGGGGCAAAGTCCACTTTTTTAAGATGGCTTCTTCCCGGGATGCTTTCAATAGAACCTTGATCACTGGAGACTGATAGGGAATCCTGGAAGAGGTAAAACAATCACAATAATGAATAATACTACAGGTGGGGCAAAATTTATCACACCATCGGAAGCCGTTATAATTATTGCAAATGACATCATACACCAAATCTCTGTTCACTCTGTAGCACCAAATCTCTGTTCCGAGCTGCAGCATCAAAAGTGAAGATAGCCATGATGATTCCGGATCTTCGTTACAAGTGGCACAGAAAGAAGAAAAAGGCATCGTACATCAATCATATTTGACATTTTGACACTAGACAGCTGCAGCATACAAACAAATTAATACAACGAGCACAAATGTGTTTCAACACTGGCGGCAGCCAATTTACGGACATCATCTTTTCCAATAAACAGAAAAAATTATCTGGGTCCAAATAATGATTTATATTATAATTTTTTTGAATAATGGAAAATGTTGAATGCAAAGTTGCAAGGATTCATACAGATTTCGATTTATTGATTCTATACGAATTTAATACAGATTTCTAGACTGTAATTCAGATTTTTTAGTGTGACATATGGCAACACTGAGCACAAGGCCACGCGGTCAGTCGGCAATGCCGTAACGTCGTAACGTAACATGCTCGCCGCGAGCGATGTTACGACATTACGTTACGACGAAATTCTCTGGTCAGACTTCACCCTTATGTGTGAAATCAAGTAATATCGTACCGGGTGTACCTTTAATTAAATAAGGGTCTAAAATTATAATTAAGGATATTTCTTTCACTCTTATAAATGTTGTAACGTAATTAGAGAACGATGAAACTTAACTCTTCACTGCATAGTGTATCAAATTTGTTACATACCAAAAGTTAGTGTTGAAACGTCTTTTAAAAATATGAACAACCATTCTTTGTTGTTACTGATTAGATACATTCATAAATCACGTATATACTTCATAATTTAGCCAAAAAAAGCGCTATGAACGCCAAAATAATAACTTCACTTATCTCTCGAAGATGAACTGTCAATGCAGTCATGCAGTCATGCAAAAAAAGGCATGCAGTGAAGGGTTAATTACTCGACTTTCGTTTGATCTAGTGTCCCGCTATTCAAGTACCCGACACCTGCACTCAGTCGGCACATGACTGCAGGTTTGCACAGACGTGGTGTCCCTATGACTCAGCTGCAAGCTGCGTACTACGATTTCCATACATTTGCATGGAATAATGATAATAATAAAACCCTTATCCGCACCCTAATGGTGCATAGGGCACTGCGTCATATAAACGCAATGTTATCTTGATCGTTTACACATGAAGGAAAGGTGATCAGCCCTCCGCTTCAGGTACCAGTCCAGGGTAATATTGAATAAATATGACAGTGAAAAAATCACTTATATTTATGTTACCCCCCTTGGGAATCGAACCCAGGACCTCCAGAACGGTAGCCGAGCGTGCTGACCATTACACTACGGAGGCGGACATTTGCATGGAAAGACCCTCTGAACTGAGGTCTTTAGGTACCCCCAGTTTGGATCACGTATAATTTTGGATGATCACAAAGGAAAAGGTAAAAATACCTCTTTTGCTTTGCTGGTTTGAGATGACAAACTTACGGCTTGACTTGACAGCAAACTGTTCCTTCTCATGTGAGCCGCACGGGTCTTGTCTTGTTCCAGTTGTCGAAACTTGCTGAGAGCATCGTCAATCAACGTCTCGGGCACCTTTTTATGGGAGACCTTGATCTTCCCAATGTAGAGAACCTGAGAGGAAAATAAACTAGGATTAATGTTTGAAGCGCTAACTTTGATTTCACAAAATTGCTTTTTGTAAAATCACTAAATATCCATGGATTTTTCGTAAAGTAGATACATTTTAGTGTTAATTTAGTCAAGACCAAGAAATTGTAAGTATTTTTTAGCAGGGTTTTCAAGTATATAAATATTTTTAACCATAAAACCCACAATTGGCATCCCAATAGAGTATTTACTTCAAAATCTTATAAAATTGGATCTGGCGGATTTCGAAAGTAGGCGACACATTTATGAAGTGATTTTTAGTTATAAAAATTAATTTTGTTATAAGAATTTGAGTAGTGTGGTTGTCAATAACGGGTAGAATTGGTGAATGTTCTTCTTCTTTCTCTCCGTCTTAATCCTCATTGCTGAGGGTTGTGACCCTTGCAGAAGCAATGACTCTTCTCCAGTTATCCCTTGACTGCGCTGCACGTAGCGCTCCAACCACTGAGGTGCCTGCTGCTGCCTTAATTTGATCGGTCCATCGTGTGGGGATCTTCCTCTCCCTCTCTTTCCCTCCAGGCTACCGATCACAACTAGGCGTTCCAGGCTATCCTCGTTGCCACGCGCAACGTGTCCAAAGAACTGGAGAATCCGTCGGGTACAGATATTGGCCAGAGACAAGCCATCCAAGCGTAGTTCCTGGCGAATGGACTCATTGGTGCGTCTAGCTGTCCATGGAATTCGGAGCATGCGCCTCCAACACCACATTTCGAAGGCATCAATTTTTCTCCTTTCTGCTGCTTTTATAGTCCATGTTTCAGCAGCATAGAGAAAAATGGAGTGGACCAAGCTCCTGACAAGCTTCATCTTGGTGTAGTTACTCACACCCCGGTCTTTCCAAATTTGAATTTTTGGTGAATGTTACATGTGTGTAAAGTAATCACTTAAACCAGCCTATGACAGTTGTCTGCCCCTAAAATGCCCAGACTTCCATATTTCTTCTTCATCTTTGATGAGATGTCAAAAAATAATATGAAAGTTAAGGTATATATGAAGTGATTTTTAGTTTTGAAAATTATTTTTACTTGGTTAATACTACTCTTTTTTTAATGACACAATAGATTTTAAGACTGTATTTTTTATTAAACCATATCCGCTCCCTAGATGGAGCATATAGAGTCCACAAAATGTGTCCAGGCTTTCCTGTCAGCTGCTAGCTCCCTTGCATTATCCCAAATCAGATCCGCGTCCCGAAATACTGACGAGAACTGCCGACAAATTGTCAGCAGTGTTAGGGAACCTGATGCCTTGTAAAAGAGGTAAGCTTGATGGCGGCTCTCGGGAGGCATGCGGAGTACATGGCCAAGCCAACTGGATCGCCTTTTCTTGACGACAGTTGTGACCAAGATTTGCTGCGTCCTACGCCTTATCTCTTCATCCCTCACAAAGTCAAACTACCGCACGCCTAAAATTATCCGCAGACACCTATTCTCAAAGCTTAGTAACTGGGGTTAGGGGTATGGTTAAAAGCTTACATATACAGCAAGTGTGGGGAATTTTCTTCACAGACTAGACACTTGTAGACTTGGTATAGGCACGGAAAGAAGAAATCTGTGTGCATATTTAGTTTGAACGTGTCGCCATCTTTGAAAGCCCATTATATAAGTACAGCTGAGAAGATAATAATAAAATATAATAAAACCCTTATCCGCACCCCAATGGTGCATAGGGCACTGTGTCTTATAAACGCAGTGTTATCATGATCGTTTTTACACATGAAGGAAAGGTGATCAGCCCTCCGCTTCAGGTACCAGTCCATGGTAATATTGAATAAATATTATAGTGAAAAAATTACTTGTATTTTTTTTTTACCCCCCTTGGGAATCGAACCCGGGACCTCCAGAACGGTAGCCGAGCGTGTTGACCATTACACTACGGAGGCGGACAAAAAAGCTAGAGAAGATAATAAGCAACAATTTATCAGAATACCAACCTCAAAGAAGTGGGAATTACATGGCGAGATGTCGGCACAGAGGGACGTCAAGTTGGCTGCATTGCTGTGACTTCGAGTGACTTTCGGAGTGTCAGGAGTCGGAGCCATCGACACTCTGCGAAAACAAAATGCTCTATCAAACAAAATCATTATTACGGTCAGTATAGATATTCATACATTGTATGAATTAAGGGTTAAGCAGGTACTAAGTACTCTATACGACATATTCCTAGTTTGATTTTATTGTTAAATTTATTGTTTAAATAAAACATGTCCTTTGACTATACGCGAGGTGCATCACACTCAGCAGTGCCCTTATAAAAACAGGATATATCATATCGCTCACTCCTTTCAACAACGTCATATATCAAAAATCATCAATTATCAGAAGCTAAACTGGCAGTGCACAACGGAGTCCTGGTTCCAACTCTAATGTATGGAAGTGAAACATGGAGTTGGCAAAAGAAGGATGAAAGTAGACTGAATGCAGTCGAAATGCGATCTCTCAGAAGAATGCGCGACAAAACGATGTATGATAGATGTGCGAATAGTGAAATAAGGAAGGAATGCAAAGCTGAGATAAGCATTATCGATAAAATTAAGAAAGGTGTGTTGAGATGGTTTGGACATGTGGAACGAATGAGTGACGAAAGAACGGTAAAACAAATTTATGAGGCGAACGTTAGTGGGAAAAGAAGCAGAGGAAGACCGAGAAAAACATGGCACGATCAGGTATGCCAAATACTTGAAAGTGGTCAGGTTAGGAGTCGTAACAATCGGCGGGTATGTATGAGGAGATGCATGAACGTGGAAGAGGCGAAGAATGTCTGCAAGGACAGAGTGGTGTGGCGCTCTATTCTCTCTGCCTACCCCTGCGGGGAAGCGGCGTGATGGTTAGTTAGTTAGTTAGTTAGTCAGCATTTCTGCTTTCCGATTTCCCATTGACCGCTCTTCTTAGGCCGCCGGCCGTCTGTGCGGCGTGATGGCTGATTAGTTAGTTTAGATAAAATATTATGGAATAGAGAATTTTCCCATTTATTAACAAAATGTTATCATTTGTTAAGATGGTTAGTTAGTTAGTTGCTTAAAAGTTAGCTATGGACGAACCTCGCGGTGGGGTCTCCATTCCTGGCGTCGGGTGCCTGCGGCGCAGGCCTGGCGCTCTGGTAGCCCCTGTTGGAGCAGACGGGGGCGCGGTTGGCGCGCGAGGGTGTCGGGGAAGGGGGCCCCGAGCGGTTGAGCCCCTGCAGGCTGCCGCTGCGGGACAGCTCCTTCATCTGCCCGAACAACTCGCTCACCTGCGGAGAGAAGTTTTCACGTCAAATTGGACGTTTAACAAATTAAATTGGACGCCTTATAAATCGAATTGGACGACACAAAAATCAATTGGACATTTAGAAAAAAATTATGACTTTTGACAATAGAAATTAGACGTTTTACAAACCAAATAAAATAGAGGAATTTCAAAGCAAATTGGACTTTGAGCAAATCAAATTGCATACTTTACAAATCAAATTAAACGTTATATAAATCTAATCAGACGTTTACTAAATCAAATTGGACGTTTTATGATCAAATTGGACGCCTTATAAATCGAATTAGACGACACGAAAATAAATTGAACATTTAGAAAAAAAATAGGACTTTTTACAAAAGACAATAGACTTTTTAAAAACCAAATAAAATAGACAAATTTCAAAGAAAAGTGGAAGTTTAGTAAATCAAATTGGATACTTTACAAATCAAATTAAACGTTGTATAAATCTAATCAGACGTTTACTTAATCAAATTGAACGATTTACGAACCAAATTAGTCGTTTTATAAACAAAAATGGACGTTTAATAAACGAAATTAGATGCCTTACAAATCAAATTGGACTATTGTCATATCATATTGGCTGCCTTCCAAATTAAACAGGACGTCTTACAAACCAAATTGGACGCCTATATATCAATTTGGACCATTATAAAACCAAATTGGACGTTTTACAAGACGCATTAGACGTCTAATTAATCAAATTGGTCGATTATCAAATCAAATTAAACACCTAACAAATCAAAGGGGACGTTTTAAAAGTCAATTTGAACACCCTACAAATCAAATAGGACGTTTTAAAAGTAAAATTGAACACCTTACAAATCAAATAAGACGATTTAAAAGTCAAATTGAACACCTTACAAATCGAATAGGACGATTAAAAAGTCAAATTGAACACCTTACAAATCAAATAGGACGATTTAAAAATCAAATTGAACACCTTACAAATCAAATAGGACGATTTAAAAATCAAATTGAACACCTTACAAATCGAATAGGACGATTAAAAAGTCAAATTTAACACCTTACAAATCAAATAGGACGATTTAAAAATCAAATTGAACACCTTACAAATCAAATAAGACGATTTAAAAGTCAAATTTAACACCTTACAAATCGAATAGGACGATTAAAAAGTCAAATTGAACACCTTACAAATCGAATAGGACGATTAAAAAGTCAAATTGAACACCTTACAAATCGAATAGGACGATTAAAAAGTCAAATTGAACACCTTACAAATCAAATAGGACGATTTAAAAATCAAATTGAACACCTTACAAATCGAATAGGACGATTAAAAAGTCAAATTGAACACCTTACAAATCAAATAGGACGATTTAAAAATCAAATTGAACACCTTACAAATCAAATAAGACGATTTAAAAGTCAAATTGAACACCTTACAAATCACTCGGATGTTTAGCAAATGATATTGTGTCGAGTTGTGGTCCCGTGGTTAGTGTCTCGGACTCTTAAGTCAGAGTTTCTCGGTTCGAATCCACTCTACCACAATTTGATACCTATTTCTAATAATGAGCCGCTTAGGCTCACAGAAATAGTAAAAAATTTAACTATTTGTGTGAATAATGAAAACACTAATATTTCGCTTTAAAAAAAAATATGTTTACGATATTGAATGGATGCCTTATATGTCTAATTGAACGTTATCTAAATTAAATTGGATGATTTAATAAATCAAATGAGACGCATTACAAACCAATTTTAAAGTCTCTAATTCAAATTGGACGTTTTAAAATCAAATTAGACGTCCGAGTTATCTTATTTGTTTCGTAGTCTTGTTAACCTTAATCCCATGTCTCAAAATGAGTAATGAAAATTACTACTACTGCTACTACTACCAT
This sequence comes from Brachycentrus maculatus, assembly GCF_059751285.1. Lineage (NCBI taxonomy): Eukaryota > Metazoa > Arthropoda > Insecta > Trichoptera > Brachycentridae > Brachycentrus > Brachycentrus maculatus. The sequence goes on from NW_028280861.1 coordinate 68,440, forward strand.
CACGCCGTTTCCCCGCAGGGGTAGGCAGAGAAGATGGAATGCCACAAGCAGAGTGTACGCTGTTGAAATGCGCTCCCTCAGACGAATGTGTAGAAAATCATTGTATGACAGAATTAAAAACGACGATATAAGAAAGGAATGTAAGGCTGAACGAGGAATAATTGAAAATGTTTTGAATATTGAAAGCATTAACTTTGTGGATCATCTTGATAAATTATTTCGTGAAATAAAAATACTTTGTATTCTGATCCACTCACATTTTTATTTTACCAACTAGTTTCGGCAACAACCTGTTGCCCTCTTCAGGGTTACATTTATAACTTAGTTATAAATGTAACCCTGAAGAGGGCAACAGGTTGTTGCCGAAACTAGTTGGTAAAATAAAAATGTGAGTGGATCAGAATACAAAGTATTTTTATTTCTCGAAATAATTTAATAATTGAAAAGATTAGGAAGAGTTCTTTGCGGTGGTATGGACATGTGGAGCGAATGGATGGCGAGAGAATGACTAAGAAAATATATGTGGCGAATGTGAGAGGGAAAACAGAACGCGGACGACCGAAAAAGACTTGGCACGATCAGATCAATCAGAACCTAAAATCTGGCGGTGTCAAAAGTCTGCGTAATCGGAGGGCATGTACGACTAGATGTATGGATGTGAAGGAGGCGAGGAGTGTATGTCAGGACAGAAGAGTGAATGGAAATTACTAATCGCGAATATTATACGAGTATATCTGACTTATGCAGAAGTCTTCTCTGGTATCTAACCTCTTTGATTGATTCTTATATGGGCAGAGCGGCAGTGGGAGTGCAAGGTGATTGGATTTATATGTATTTTCTTGGAATAATACATAAATTTGCGTCTACTGACAGCTTCATTGCGTTTATATAATGGGGCTTCTTTTGTAATAGTCTTAACCATGTTCGATCATTAATCGATTAAGGAAAGGTATAATCGACTGCAACTCGATTAATCTGTCCCAACCCTAACGCAAAGGGTGGAAACCAAGAACATATTGAACTAATACAGTTCTTAATAGCACCAAACTACTAAGTCTTAATGCAAGATGAAAGTAGACAGATTGCAGTCGGAATGCTATCTCTCTAACTAACTAACTAACTAACTAACCACCACGCCGCTCCCCCGCAGGTGTAGGCAGAGAGAATAGAACGCCACACCACTCTGTCCTTGCAAACATTCTTCGCCTCTTCCACGTTCATGCATCTCCTCATACATACCTACCCTCCGATTGTTTCGACTCCTAACCTGACCACTTTCAAGTATTTGGCATACTTGATGGTGCCAAGTTTTTCTAGGTTTTCCTCTGCTCCTTTTTCCAATAACATTCGCCTCGTAAATTTGTTTTACCGTCGAATTTTTTAGTCGGAATGCCATCTCTCAGTATGGCAAATCCAAGTATGGTTAGACTGACCATTTATTTTTGTATTATTTTTTGACATCTCATCAAAGACGAAGAAGAATATGGAAGTCTGGGCATTTACGCGGCTGACGACAGTCATAGGCTGGTTTAAGATATCACTTTACACACGTGTAACATTTACCAATTCTACCCCACTTGAATTAAATTAAAAAACTTCTTCATCTGTGTCGAGATGTCAAAATACAAAACTGAATTGATTTATTCGCCTTTTTTACTATTGTTCAATGTACAATATCGTTTCCCGACTGACGGACGGTGACGCAAATTGTATTTTTGTTTTGACTGATTGAAATTGATTGAATTCGAGGCGCGCGTTAACGAAGAAGCGTCGAATTGCGCCAATTGACATGTCAACAATAAAAATTGACTCCTCGGCGACACTCGGACAATAAGCGCTCCGTCAGCCAATGCGTCTGCGAGCCTTGATACGACAGTGCTGTCAATGGATCATTTTCAGACGGGAGGAATATCTAATTTAACATACTCAACTGTAAAGGATTGTATTAGACTCGTGAAGTGTTTATAACAGCCGATATAATCAATATTTTCATTCATCATTTTCTTGTGGAAAATTCGCCTTCGTAAATACGTTGTTTGCGTAAGTTGGTAATGAAAGACGTCACAGAAACGATGGACTTATTTTAATATTGGTAACATTGCTAAATTGTTGGCGGCTCTATTTGTTGATGTCTATGGTCCACCCTCCCCCCCCCCTCCCATCATATTCGTATAACACAAATGGCGGTATAGTGGTAAACAAACAATCCACACTACATTCTGTTCACAGTTATTTTGATTCAATTTTTTTTAAATAATTAATTTAATTAAAGTATAAATAAAAAAATAAAATAAATAAAAAATAAATAATAAATAAATAAAAAAGTCCGCCTCCGTAGTGTAATGGTCAGCACGCTCGGCTACCGTTCTGGAGGACCCGGGTTCGATTCCCAGGGGGGGTAAGAATAAATATGAGTGATTTTTTCACTGTAATATTTATTCAATATTACCCTGGACTGGTACTTGAAGCGGAGGGCTGATCACCTTTCCCTCATGTGTAAACGATCAAGATAACGATCAAGATAACACTACGTTTATATGACGCAGTGCCCTATGCACCATTGGGGTGCGGATAAGGGTTAAAAAAAAAAAGTATAAATAATAATAACAAAAAATGTGGTAAATTATAAACATCTTCTGTGAACTGAGTATACTACTGTTTAAGCTCTAAAAACCATTGACAATAAACCATATGACGTCATAAAACGTTTGATGACGGAAATTTGATGACGTATGCAAACGCACGTTTTTCGTTTTATTAAAATATGTAAAGTTTAAATCTTCACATCTCCCTTAGTTCTCTACAGATTTCAATAAGAATTTTACCGATAGTCTTGTGATTTTTCATATTAATTTATTAGAAATCTAAAAATCTATTGTTTCGCCTAGTTATGGCATTTTCAAACGAACGTTGTCAATACTTGATATTATAATATACATTCGCACTGTATGGCCGAGTCTTGGCCGGATTCCACTTATTTTTGCCAACAGCACCTGCTGCCCAGACACATAGGTATAGACCTACACCTACATAGATGTACACATAGTAATAAGACGTATACATCTGCCATAGATATGTGTCGCCTACTTTCAAAATCCGCCAGATCCATGTAAGTCGATTTCCCAAAAAATGTAAAATTCCCCTGGTAACATTTCGCTCAGTCCTTTCAAGAACGTCATGAATAAAAATATCGTCGATTTTCAGTTGTACGTGTTTTTGGAATGCCCAGAAAATGTACTATATCCCAGCAAAAGAGTATATTTTTAACCTAATATTTACCCGCTACAGGGCAGAAAATTTTGTTTTAGTATTTTGAAGATAATGTATTATTTAATTATTTTTTTAAATATATTTTTTTTTTCAAATGGATAAAAAAAAACCTTCAGGTTTTACCTAAGAAGATCTGTTGCACAGTAAAAAGTTCAATAAGTGGCTTGATATCTATTTTTAATACATTGTGTTATATTTTTAAACTTTCAAAACGTTCTCCTGAAAAATCAAGTTTTTTGATTGATGACGTTCTTGAAAGGAGTGAGCGATATGTGACTTATGTATAAAGTGACCATACGCCTGTGTTGAACGAGACGTCCCGTTTGTAGGTAGCCTGAACAATATATTTTTTTCATATTTATATTATTTATCAACATACTTTTTATTTTTATTAAAACATAAGAACTATGAAAAAATATCTTTAAATAAAATATTATGAAATAGAAAATTTCCCATTATTAAAGAAAATTATTAAGTATTTAAAAAAAAAACACAAAACACAAATCGATAATGACGTCATCTTAATTTTTGACCTATCCCCGCTCTCTGATTGGCCGATATGGGTCAGAAGGCAAGTTCCATGAATCTAGCAAAATTTGAAATATAACGCTGTTTTGAATTATTTTTTAGAAGGGTTTTCAAGTATATAATTATTTTAAACAATAAAACCCACAATTGGCATTCCGATAGAGTATTTATTTTTTAAATCTTATGAAATTGGATCTGGCGGATTTTGAAAGTAGGCGATACATATATACACTCGTACATTGTAATAAGAAAACACTGTAAGTTTATTTTAGTACCTCGTTAGACATTTTTTTCAAATTTCGCTTGTAATATTATTTTTAAAGACGATAAAGACGTTTCCACAATAACAGTGTGTCCACATTTCTCTTGAAAAATTATGAATATGACTCTGAAATTTAGCTACGGCTTATGCAACCCCACTTAAATGTAACTCATTATCCCTTATATAATATTCACCATTTTGTGCATTATCCATATGGCAATTATTTTTCAAATTACCTGACCTCAAATTGATTTGGAAGTTAAGGGTTATTTAAATAAATATTTCGGTGAAAAATTACTGATATTATATATCTTTTGACTTCTCTGGGAGTTGAACCCGGGATCTCCAGCCTTGTAGAGAATCGTAGCCGAACGACAAATATATACATTTAAATTCATCCCACTTAGAATATAATAACAAAGCCCTTATCCGCACCCCAATGGTGCATAGGGCACTGTGTCATATTAACGCAGTGTTATCTTGATCATTTACACATGAAGGAAAGGTGATCAGCCCTCCGCTTCAGGTACCAGTCCATGGTAATTTTGAATAAATATTACAGTGAAAAAATCACTAATATTTATTTTACCCCCCTTGGGAATCGAACCCGGAACCTCCAGAACGGTAGCCGAGCGTGCTGACCATTACACTACGGAGGCGGACAACACTAAGAATATAGTAAAATAATATATAATAACCACAACATTTTGAGTGTGTTCAAAACGTTTAACATCGGCTCGTAACGCATGTTTGTGCTGGAATCTTTAGTGCATGTTGGTCTTCGGGTCGACATCGTATGTATTAAACATTTTGTATAGTTTTAAGTGTGTAAATGGTGCTATGGTGGTGAAGGGTGGTATTGTTTGCATGCTGTGGTAGTGATTATCCTGACGAAGAGACGGGTACGTCTTGAAACCGGTAGACATAAAAATCTCGGTGAGTGGTTATACACTGCTATTATTTAAATTTTGTTATTTATTTACTTATTTAATATGGTTACATTTTTAAGTACAACATAATACAATTTCTAAACATTTATACATATGGCAAACTTATAGTTTTAGATTTGCTGTATCTCTCCAAAAAAGAGACTGAGCTCTTGTGCTTGTAGAGGGACTTACACTCAAGGTTTAATATTTTATATGATCAATGGTACATAAGTCTTTTTTATATATTTTTCAAGATTTATGTGTAATTAAAAAACCTTTAACACACCCCAATGGTGCATAGGGCACTGCGTCATATAAACGCAGTGTTATCTCGATCGTTTACACATGAAGGAAAGGTGATCAGCCCTCCACTTCAGGTACCAGTCCAGTGTAATATTGAATAAATATTAGAGTGAAAAAATCACTTATATTTATTAAACCCCCCTGGGAATCGAACCCGGGACCTCCAGAACGGTAGGCGAGCATGCTGACCATTACACTACGGAGGCGGACAAATATATGTTATATGTAATAGGCATTAATTTTTTCCTAAGAATTTTTATATCTATAACATTATTGTTAAATGTCTCACATACATTCCGAATAAACCAAACCATGTAATCGGTTACTATTTTTAATAAATACTTTTGATAAATTTCACATTTTCAATTGCGTAGTCAGCCTGACGAATGTTTAGTTTTTTTTTTTTTTTATTCATTTAATATATTTACATTTTTATTTATAACATAATAACATTTGAATCATTTATACATATGTAGAACTTTTATATTTCGATTCGCTGTGCCTCTCCATAAAAGAGTCTGTGCTCTTGTGCTTGGAAAGGGACTTACACTCGTGGTTTAATGTTATATAATAAAAGATATAATAGTTTTTTTTTAATATATTTTTTTAAAGATTTAAATGTATGGAGCTTTAATTTTTTTCTTGAGGATTTTTATATCATCTATTTTTTTTATTTCTTTAGGGAGTTTATTGAAATGTTTGATTGCCAAATATTTGAAGTTTTGCTGAAATTGCTTGGTGTTGCATTTTGGAGTAGAAAAATCGTTTGAGAATCTCGATAATAAATTCTTTATTAAATTTAAATAGTTGTCACCCTTTAGTATTTGAAAAACTGCGGTTTTTTTTATAAATGGATTCTATATTTGGGACTTGAAATTTTTTAAATATGTTACTATGTATCTACAAATATAGTTCATCTATCTAGGATTTAAGTAATTTATAGTGTGTGAAAGAGACGTGTATTTACCAGTCCTTACTATTTGTTATTTTGTTATTATTTTATGTTTAAGACTTTTTGTTTCTCTATTAGTGTATTTTTATATTAGATACTGTATATATGTATTATGTTAAAGGCATAAGCCGTTCAATAAATAAATAAAAATAATAATAAAAAAAATATTTTCCGATAGCGTTGCCATATCGCTCAATCCTTTCAAGAACGTCATTAATCAAAAAACTTGATTTTTCAGGAGAACGTTTTATAAGTTTGAAAAAAAAAATGTGTTAAAAATAAATATCAAGCCACTTATTGAACTTTTTACTGTGAAACAGATCTTTTTAGGTAAAACCTGAAGGTTTTTTCTCCATTTGAAAAATATTTAGTATATTTAAAAAAATAATTAAACACGACCTTTTCTTCAAAATGCAAAAACAACCCTTTCGGCCCTGTAGCGGGTAAATATTAAGTTAAAAATATGCCGCTTCTGCTGGGATATAGTACATTTTCTGGGCATTCCGAAAACATGCACAACTGAAAATTTACGATTTTTGATATATGACGTTGCTGAAAGGAGTGAGCGATATAGGTACCGGTGGTGCATAGGGTACTGCATCATATAAAGGCATTTAAAAAAATATGCCTCTTTTGCTGGGATATAGTACATTTTCTGGGCATTCCGAAAACATGCACAACTGAAAATTGAAGATTTTTATTTATGACGTTCTTGAAAGGAGTGAGCGATGTAAGTTATCCAAAATTATCATTTAAACTTACCTTATTTTTAAGCTTGAGCCCCGAAGCATCCGATAATGAACTAACTAACGTCGACTCATTAATAGGTATACTGTACATTTTAATTTATATTAAAAATTAATTAAACACACCGCACCAGTATTAAAATTAATAAAATATCGAAACTCTTGTTTTTGAGTGTCAAATTTTTCATTTATTTTTTAAACACACTCCACTAAACATTTTAAGCACTTTTTATGGTAAAAATTGGTTAAAAAGTCATCGCAAAACTGTTTTTTTACCTTATACTAAAAATAATATCGCTCGCTCTTTTTAGCAACGTCGTATATAAAAAAAACTTGATTTTTCAGGAGATCGTTTTTAAGGTTTAAAAATATAATACAATGTATTAAAAATAAATACCAAGTCACTTATTGAACTTTTTACTGTGCAGCAGATTTTTTTAGGTAAAACCTGAATGTTTTTTCCCCATTTGAAAAATATTTAGTATATTTAAAAAATAATTAATCAAAACATTTTCTTCAAAATGCAAAAAACACACTTTCTGCCCTGTAGCGGTTGAATATTAAGTTAAAAATATGCCGCTTTTGCTGGGATTTAGTACATTTTCTGGGCATTCCGAAAACATGCACAACTGAAAATTAACGTTTTTTTTTATATAATATGACGTTGTTGAAAGAAGCGAGTGATATTACGAAATCACACATTACGGGACATTTTTTCTTCTTTATTTTAAATTCTTTTGCATTTCACAATACTGTATCTTGTAATTACTAACTATCTAACTAACCATCACGCCGCTTCCCCGCAGGGGTAGGCAGAGAGAATAGAGCGCCACACCACGTTGCAAACATTCTTCGCCTCTTCCACGTTCATGCATCTCCTCATACATACCCGCCGATTGTTACGACTCCTAACCTGACCACATTCAAGTATTTGGCGTACCTGATCGTACCATGTTTTTCTCGGTCTTCCTCTGCTTCTTTTCCCGCTAACATTCACCTCATAAATTTGTTTTACCGTTCTATCCTCACTCATTCGTTCTACATGTCCAAACCATCTCAACACACCTTTCTTAATTTTATCGATAATGCTTATCTCAGCTTTGCATTCCTTCTTTATTCCACTATTCGCACATCTATCATACATCGTTTTGTCGCACATTCTTCTGAGAGATCGCATTTCGACTGCATTCAGTCTACTTTCATCCTTCTTTTGCCAACTCCATGTTTCACTTCCATACATTAGAGTTGGAACCAGGACTCCGTTGTGCACTGCCAGTGTAATTACAATTACCAAAAATATAAAATATTATATATATCTCATGTTTGCGTATAAGTCAATCATGCGTAGAATGGTGAATATTACACGTGTATAAAGTGATCACTTTAACCAGCCTTCTTCTCTCTTCAAACCCTTATCCACACCCCAATGGTGCAATGATGCAGCATCATATAAACGCAGTGTTATCTTGAACGTTAACACACGAAGGAAAGTTGATCAGCCCTCCGCTTCAGGTACCAGTCCAGGGTAAATATCGAATAAATATAAGAGTGACAAAAATATATTTATTTGCCCACCCCTCCTGGGAATCGAACCCGGGACCTTCAGTATGATAGCCAAGCGTGCTGACCATTACACTACGGAGGCAGACAACAGCCTATAACATGGCAATACCCAGACTTCCATATGCGTTTTCATCTAAATTGAGAAGTGAAAATTTGTACACAGTGTTACACAGGTCGAGAGCCCTGTAAATCATTAGAATTCCATTTTATTCTTCGTCTTTGTTAAGACATCAAATAATTTTTACAACATTTTGAGTGTGTAAAAATACTTGTTCACAAAATCTGGATAATCTCTAATTACAGGAGTTATTTTCATATTATTTTTTGACATCTCATCAAAGATGAAGAAGAATATGGGAGTCTGGGCATTTACGGGGCTGACGACCGTCATAGGCTGGTTTAAGTGATCACTTTACACACGCGTAACATTCACCAATTCTACCCATTATTGACAGCCACACTACTCAAATTCTTGGAAGTTCTATATACTTATATGAACCAATTTTGAAACCTTGTTCTTGAATCACTAGAACTTCACTAGAGACATCTATTGGTGAGATGAAAAAAAGCTTTTCATTGATCAGAAACTCTTATATCTGTATGTGAGGTCCGAATCCTGGATTATAATCATTTATATGTTGCGTCCGTCACATACGTTGTTCGAATGTGACGACACAATACACAGCTTCCGAGAATTTTGCGTATACAAAAAGTGTATTTTTATAAATTCTTCGAATTCAGGGGTGAAAGAACTACACGCTGTGTCTAGCATTTACTTGATATTGATTTCCGAGTTTTTAAATTAAATAATTACAGGGAAAGCTTAACGGAGTCCTGGTACCAACCCTGATGAATAGAGCACGGAGTTGGTGAAAGAAGGATGAAAGTAGACTGAATGCAGTCGGAATGCCATATCTCTGTGTGGCAAAACCATGTATCGCTCACTCCTTTCAAGTATTGTCATAAATCAAAAAACTTGGTTTTTCAGGAGAACGTTTTTAAGTTTAAAAATATAATAAAATATATTAAAAATAAATATCAAGTCACCTTTTGAACTTTTTACTGTGCAACAGATTTTTTTAGGTAAAACCTGAAGGTTTTTTTTCCTTTTGAAAAATATTTAGTATATTCAAAAAAAAAAATTAAACAATACCTTTTCTTCAAAATGCGAAAAGAACACTTTCTGCCCTGTGGCGGGTAAATATTTAGTTTAAAATATGCCTCTTTTGCTGGGATATAGTACATTTTCTGGGCATTCCGAAAAAATGCACTAAAAACTGACGATTTTTGATATATGACGTTGTTGAAAGCAGTGAGCGATATAAGTACCGGTGGTGCATAGGGTACTACATAATATAAACGCAGTGTTATCTCGATAGTTAACACATGAAAGAAAGGTGAACAGCCCTCCGCTTCAGCAAAAACAGCATATTTTTAACTTAATATTTACCCGCTACAGGGCAGAAAGTGATGTTTTTGCATTTTGAAGAAAATGTATTGTTTAATTATTTTTTTAAATATACTAAATATTTTTCAAATGGAGAAACAAAGATCTGTTGCACAGTAAAAATTTCAAAAAGTGGCTTGATATTTATTTTTAATACATTGTATTATATTCTTAATCTTTAAAAACGATCTCCTGAAAAATATTTTCTTTTTATAAATGACGTTGTTGAAAGGAGTGAGCGATATATGTAATAGACAGCTAAATTGATAAAAAAAGTACTGTTTTGATTCAAAATTCTATTTTAAAATCTGAATATGAATTTTTGTTTAAATTTACACAAAATTACCGTTAAATCGACATGCATACTTTATAAACATAGGCGATATAACTGGTTACAATGTAGGTCAGTTAAGTATAACACACGTGTTCGTCAGGCCTCACAGTACAAACAATAACACGCGACGACGTCCGGTCGAAACACGCGCCGCGACACAAACTACGAGCCGGGCTCGTCGTCTGCCCGAAATGGCACCGATCTGTCGACGGCGAGGACTGTCGAGAGCACAAGTCGAGAGTCTGTCGACGAAGCGAAATTCCATTTAAATTTCAACCCCATATACAAACGCGAGACTTGTGACGTAATCATATATCCATCAATATAACGGGACAAGTCTGTTACGTAAAGTTTCTCATACTGTCATCACAGAAACAAAGCAATCATTACGAACAATGGGTATTTTATTTATTTTTTTAATATTGAAAAATCAACTTTGTGGAATATGTTGATATATTATTTTAAGAAATAAAAAGACTTTGTTTTTTGATCCACTCACATTTTTATTAACAACCAAATAGTTTCGGAAACAACCTGTTGCCCTCTTCAGGGTTTAATCAATTAAACTCTGAGATTTTAGCCTCCGTAGTGTAATGGTCAGCACGCTCGGCTACCGTTCTAGAGGTCCCGGGTTCGATTCCCAAGGGAGGTAAAATAAATACAAGTAATTTTTTCACTGTGATATTTATTCAATATTACCCTGGACTGATACTTGAAGCGGAGGGCTGATCACCTTTCCTTCATGTGTAAAAGATCATGATAACACTGCGTTTATATAACGCAGTGCCCTATGCACCATTGGGGTGCGGATAAGGGTTTAAAGAAAAAAAAAGAATTTATTAAACCCTATTAATAAATTAAACCCTGAAGAGGGCAACAGGTTGTTGCCGAAACTAGCTGGTTGTTAGTAAAAATGTGAGTGGATAAAAAAAACAAAGTCTTTTTATTTCTCAAAATAATGTATTTTATGTTTGAAATTTTAGAAAATAAAACAACTTTGTTTTAACCACTTTCATTGTTACACTTTTTCCAACATACATAAACCCTTCATAAACCCTGATGATGGCAAGGTTCTCGTCGAAATCGGTTGGATAAAGTGTACCAATAAAAAGTGGTCAAAACGAAGTTGTTTTATTTTATAAAGTTTATAAAATGTGCCACAAAGTGTCAGCGAAAAACATTCAAGAAATCACGTTGAAATTATTAAAGAAAACACTTGAGTTTTTTTTACCACTTGAGTTTATTTATAGCGACAAGTTTCGGAAGCTATGCTTCCATCTTCAGGTCTAAATGAGTTTAGAATTTAGACCTGAAGATTTAGTATTTAGCTTCCGAATTTAGTATTTTCTTTAATAATTTTATTGAACAATGGATATATAATTTTTGACATCTCAACAATGGATTTCGTGCAATGGATCTTCCTGGAAAGTTATCTAGAGTAAGACCAAAAAATTCATGGATGATCCAGAAAGATATCATGATACGAAGGCATGGCCTAGGTGACGTTGTCCAGGACAGAAGGACCTACAGCCTGAAGACGAGGAGAGCTGACCCCAGCAGTCTACAAGGACAATAAGCTGGGATAACTTCAGGAAGAAGAACGTATATGAATTTCATGTATGTTGAGATGCATTTTTTTTAAATAACTCCTATAATTGAACAAAATCCACATTTGTGAACAAGTATTTGGACACACTCAAAAAAGTTGTGAATAAATTAACTGGTCAAATTATAAGCTAAAAATAATAAAAATTCAAACGATATTTTCTGGCGTTTCTCATGTATATGATTATAATCCAGGATTCGGACTTCACATACAATTGAAAGAGTTTTTGCTTTAAAAAAACCTTCTTTAGTCTGTGAGACTTTCGAAATATTGTGTGCTTGAATCACTGAAATCTCACTAAAGACTTCTATTGGTGAGATGAAATTTTATGATGGTCGTCAGTCCCGTAAATGCCCAGACTTCCACATTCTTCTTCATCTTTGATTAAGATGTCGAAAAATAATCTGACTTGGATCGTTATACTCCCAGACTGTCCAAATGTCACCAGAAATAACCAAGCGCTCGCGCCAAACGGAATTGTGGTGTTCTAATTATACTATTGGCTGTCAACTGCGAGCACGCCGTGATTGGCTGACCGCCTGCGACGTCATCAAATCACTCGCGCAGTAATTAATCGCTGGAAACAGTGATTGATCAGTCGGCTGATGTGACGTAGTCGCGTCAATTTATTTGACCGCTCCAACATTGGTCTTCTTCTTCCTAGCTCCATCCCAATTTGTCGGCTTTGTAGACTGCTGGGGTCAGCTCTCCCCGTCCTCAGGCTGTAGGTCCTTCTGTCCTGGACAACGTCACCTAGGCCATGCCTTGGAATCATGTTATATTTATGCAGTATCCATCAATTTTTATTTCTTCCTCTAGATGTCTTTCGAGGAAGATCCATGGCAATTGCCATGGATCCTTTTTTTTCCTTTAGTGTACACAAAACCACCAAAAGAACATTCCATCGTGCGTATCATAACCCATATATGGGAGTATTTCACAATCCTGACAATTTCAAGACCCATAATGGTGTCAAGTAGTAAAGACGTTGGACTATAGAAGAGAAGAGTAACAGAAGAACTGAGAAGTTTTGAAGACAGATGGACTATAAACTATTTTGTCGTGGAATTTAAAATAAAAGCAACATGCCTGATATGCAATGATTCTATTTCTATCTTGAAAAAGTATAACATTAAACGGCATTACGAGGCTAAACATGCAAATAAGTTTGAAAAGTATGTAATAAATATGTTTATATATATATATATATATATATATATATATATATATATATATATATATATATATATATATATATATATATATATATATATATATATATATATATATATATATATATATATATATATATATATATATATATATATATATATATATATATATATATATATATATATATATATATATATATATATATATATATATATATATATATATATATATATATATATATATATATATATATATATATATATATATATATATATATATATATATATATATATATTCACATATTGGTAAATATTTTGATTGCTTTGAATAAAAAATAAATGTTGTTTTACGGCCCGGTCCGTAAGACGAGGCTAAACATGCAAATAAGTTTGAAAAGTATGTAATAAATATGTTATATATATATATATATATATATATATATATATATATATATATATATATATATATATATATATATATATATATATATATATATATATATATATATATATATATATATATATATATATATATATATATATATATATATATATATATATATATATATATATATATATATATATATATATATATATATATATATTCACATATTGGTAAATATTTTGATTGCTTTGAATAAAAAATAAATGTTGTTTTACGGCCCGGTCCGTAAGACGAGGCTAAACATGCAAATAAGTTTGAAAAGTATGTAATAAATATGTTTATATATATATATATATATATATATATATATATATATATATATATATATATATATATATATATATATATATATATATATATATATATATATATATATATATATATATATATATATATATATATATATATATATATATATATATATATATATATATATATATATATATATATATATATATATATATATATATATATATTCACATATTGGTAAATATTTTGATTGCTTTGAATAAAAAATAAATGTTGTTTTACGGCCCGGTCCGTAAGAAATCTCATTTCCAAAATCTGGCCCGGCTATTGAAAATGTTGGCCACCCATGCTCTGTATGTCTTTCGAGGAAGATCCATGGCAATTGCCTAGTTCATAATATGTTCAGATTTTCTACGTCCTATGTGACCACACCACCTCAATCGCCTTTCCTGTACCTTACTTTTTTTGCATTTTTGGAGTCAGTAGAATATACTTAGTCCAAAAATGGAAAAAAAAACGTACTACAAAAAAATGACCCTTACTGTGTTTTAAGTTTGGACAGCCGAAGTGTGATGATATCGTTAACGACGATACCTGGTCACTGGTCAAATAAAATATATGTGGAAAAAAACTATTTAGTTTGTATTTTACTATATAAAATGCAATTCCATAAAATGTCAGTACAAAACTAAAATCCAGTAAATCTTAGATACTTGAATCTATTAATTACGTACTTACTAAAAAAAACTTTAAAAAACGGGTACCAACTTAAAATGGAGGATAGAGCGCATTTTTACGTGTCGTACCTAGGGCGATATTTTTTTTATTTAAATAAATACTTAGTGGATGAACCGTGATATTAAAAAAATGTCAGGCGATTTTTTTTCAAAACTCAGTATCTGCTTGACAACAATATATTATTTTAACAAGTATTATGACATGTTTTTTAAAATTAAAAGTTCAGCTTTGTTGCGGTATAATCTCTTAAAGTCTCTGAAGGAGCTTAGTATAAGCTCGACTACTCATTCCTTACTTGCTTAAATCTAGTAAAAACTTAAATTTAGTAGATAGTCAGTAAAAAGTCAGTTAGAAACAGTTAGAGATCTGTTGGATCAGCGGATAAGAGGGATTCTACAGCTAGTCACAAAACACACAATTTTTATGTAGTCGAATTTGAAAAACTTACGTTTTTAGACAATAACTGGTCAGTAGTTCTCAATTCCTCTTGTATTGTTCTGTGACACTATTTTCTTCAGTATTGTATAGAAATAACAATATTTCGTAGAATATTGTAGGATATTAAATGGAGTATGTAGAAATATTGGACAGAATGTTCTCAATACCTCTTGTATTGTTCTCTGACACTATTTTCTTCCGTATTGCATAGAATTAACAATATTTCGTAAAATATTGTAGAACATTAAATGGAGTATGTAGAAATATTGGACAGGATGTTCTCAATACCTCTTGTATTGTTCTCTGACACAATTTTCTTCCACCTTGTAAATGATTTACAGCAGTATATTATATGGAGAATGTAGAAATATTGTCCCGATGTTCTCAATGCCTCTTGTACTCCGACACTATTTTCTTCCGTATTGTGTAGAAATAACAACATTTCGTAGAATATTTAATATAGTATGTTGTATATTGGACAGGATGTTCTCAATGCTTCTTGTATTGCACTCTGACACTATTTTCTTCCGTTTTGTATAGAAATAACAATATTTCGTAAAATATTAAATGGAGTATGTAGAAATATTAGTCAGATGTTCTCAATGTCTCTTGTATTGTACTCTGACACAATTTTCTTCCACCTTGTAAAGGAATTACAGACGTTCGTAGAATATATGATGGAGTATGTGGAAATATTGGACTTACAGTAGTATATTATATAAAGTTTGTAGAAATATTAGTCAGATGTTCTCAATGCCTCTTGTATTGTACTCTGGCACTATCTTCTCGCGTCTTTTACAGGAATCACAGCCTCTCGTGGAATATGTGATGGAGTATGTGGAAGTAGATGAGATCAAGCTCACAAGCCAGCAATATCAGGACAGTACCCATCCAGAACTCGAAATTTGACATTTGGGACACATTTAGCGACCCTGCGGTGCTGTAATACACGCGAACCCACAAATCTTCCCTCATTTTGACTGATCACATTCACCCATTCGTAAAATAACTGAATTTAATGTTATTAAGAAATTAAATATTTTTGTAAAATAAAAAATTGATTCCACAAGGGTCACAACCCTCAGTAAAGAGGAATAACACAGAGAAAAAGAATATTTTTTTATTTATTGTTTCGGCATTCACTTTGTTGTAAGAAATAATTAAATTATAAATAAAACACTTGTTTTTACCAACACACTAAAGGCGCTTGTCCACTACCCCCGGAATCCCGTTTAATTTTTCCGTCCGGCACGTCAGTTAGCGTTTTAATACGACGATTGGCTGGGATTGGCTTGTGGTTTTGACCATCTTTCTTCGGATCGGAGCTCTTGATCGGTGCGTGAACACGTTGCGCGTAAATTCGATCACGCCAAACTGTCGTAGTCGCTTTCATTTTTCAAAACCGGACTGCCGGACGGTGAAATCCCGTGTAGTGGACAAAGGCCCTAAGCACGGGAAAGGTTTTCTACCGGTTCAATCGAATGATGCTTAAGGACGGGAAGGGTATTTTTACCTTTTGCGCCTGCCTCATTTCGAAAGCAAAAATGAAAGAATTTTGATATGTTTTTATATGAATATTATGTACCAATCTCTTTGTTAAGGTCTTCACTAGATGTACAATTAACAAATCCCGTCGCCAGCGGTCCGCAGGCGTAAAAAACACTCGTCTTTAGTGTGTTAAGCATTACATTTTACGACTAGTTTCGGAAACTACATATCGCTCACTCCTTTCAACAACGTCATATATAAAAAAAAACTTGATTTTTCAGGAGATCGTTTTTAAAGTTTAAAAATGTAATACAATTTTTTTCAAATAAATGTCAAGCCACTTATTGAAATTTTTACTGTGCAACAGATCTTTTTAGGTAAAACCTGAATGTTGTTTCTGCATTTGAAAAATATTTAGTATGTTAAAAAAATAATTAAACAACACCTTTTCTTTAAAATGCAAAAACAACACTTTCTGTCCTGTAGCGGGTAAATATTAATTTAAAAATATGCCGCCTTTGCTGGGATATAGTACATTTTCTGGGCATTCCGAAAACATAATAATAATATAGTAAAACCCTTACCACACCCCGATGGTGCATAGGGCACTGCTTCATATAAACGCAGTGTTATCTCGATCGTTTACACGTGAAGGAAAGGTGATCAGCCCTCCGCTTCAGGTACCAGTCCAGTGTAATATTGAATAAATATTAGAGTGAAAAAATCACTGATATTTATTAAACCCCCCTGGGAATCGAACCCGGGACCTCCAGAACGGTAGCCAAGCATGCTGACCATAACACTACGGAGGCGGACAAAATATGAATAATGACGATTTTTGATATATGACGTTGTTGAAAGGAGTGAGCGATATGTCAATATTGCGCGATCCACAAATGGCATTGTATCTACAAATATAGTTCAGTTATCTAGGATTAGCAAACAAGACGTTTTTTTTTTACATTTCACTGGAATTCGTTATATCCAAAGATCGTCAGATAGAGGTACGTTATATCGAGGTTTTACTGTACGTAGTTTTGTTGCAAGGTCGTCACAAACACTTTGTATAATATGTAAAATATTATGTAGTTTTTTTAAAACCGAAACACAAATTCACTGATTATCACTGGAAATATGTTAAATATTTATATTAAAACATTTTTTATTGACTGTTTTTATCGTTCGTATGTCACATCACACGTAATGCTGAACGATTATTATCTATTGGATACAATTGATTTTCGTTGTATGCGTTAAGAGGGCAGTCGTTAAAATGTGACATTTCGTATTGTATTGTTCTTTTGAAACGGTTATTTTATGAAAAACGTGAAAAAAATATATATTAGTAAGTCTCCGGTTCGATTCCCAGAGATATCAATATAAATATAAGTGACTTTTCGCTTTAATATTACCCTGGAATCATACCTGAAGCGTAAGACGAGGACCAACTTAAAATTGCGTTAATTTGATGCAGTGCCCTATTCACCATTGGGTACGGAAGAAGGTAAGAAGAAGAAGATTTTTCATTTTATTTTATTTAAATCAGTACCCCCATGTAGTTCATTAACAATGATATAGGTGAGATTAAAAGAAGCTTTTTATTGAGCAGAAACACTTTTATTAATAATAGTAAAACCCTTACCGCACCCAATGGTGCATAGGGCACTGCTTCATATAAACGCAGTGTTATCTCGATCGTTTACACATGAAGGAAAGGTGATCAGCCCTCCACTTCAGGTACCAGTCCAGTGTAATATTGAATAAATATTAGAGTGAAAAAATCACTTATATTTATTAAACCCCCCTGGGAATCGAACCCGGGACCTCCAGAACGGTAGGCGAGCATGCTGACCATTACAATACGGAGGCGGACAACTTTCATAAACTTTTTTTTTTTAAACTTTATAAAATTAAGTAACTTTTTTAACCACTTTTTTACTAACCCATACGCATATCAGTTTTTTTTTTCAAAACATGTACACAAATACACTAATTGAACGTATCCCCGCATGTGAGAAAGTTGCCCCGCCCGGAGGGGAGGTGATATGGTTTGTCAAACAATGAGGCGCTCATATTTTGCACCTGATAAAACAAGAACAAACATATAAATAATAATATTAAATGCAGAAAAGGGTAGTACGCACTAAATTGTTTGATTTTGTGGTACAAATCAGTCCGACAAGTCATAACGCTCGCGTGTGACTCATACTTTGAAGGGTCAAAGGCGTTCAAATTCAACCGAGTTATAAAAATATACTATCTATAAATTATAACTTTTACTGTTTTACCAATTAATATGGTACATAAAACTATTATGCATGTATTTTATCGTGTGTCTAGATCAGAAATGTGATAAATTAACAAGAAAACTTGCAAAAATAACTCAATAAAACATTATGCCAGGGATGTAAAGTTTTGATTTCTAACTGATTTTAGTTGATATTTCAATCAAAAGGATAATTCTATCCTTACAGAGACATCTTTGGTCAAGTGTCATCAAAAAAATTGTAAAAAAAAAACAAATAATGCGTTACAAAAAGTTTTCTATACTGATTTGTAGATATCACACTCAGTATCTTTATGATATGAGCCACCACGGACCAACATTAAAATAACTCCATCGTTTCTGTGACGTTATTCATTGCCAACTTACAAAAATGACGTTTTTTCGCATGCTAATTTTTCCAAAAGAAAATGATGAATGATGAATGAAAATATTGATAATATCGACTGTTATAAACACTTCACGAGTCTTATACAATCCTTTATAGGTTGAGTATGTTAAATGTCCGCCTCCGTAGTGTAATGGTCAGCACGCTCGGCTACCGTTCTGGAGGTCCCGGGTTCGATTCCCAAGGGGGGTAAAATAAATATAAGTGATTTTTTCACTGTCATATTTATTCAATATTACCCTGGACTGGTACCTGAAGCGGAGGGCTGATCACCTTTCCTTCATGTGTAAACGATCAAGATAACACTGCGTTTACATGATGCAGTGCCCTATGGACCATTGGGGTGCGGATAAGGGTTTTATTATTTTATTATATGTCAAATTAGATATTCCTCCCGTCTGACAAAGATCCATTGTCTGTTTTTACGTCACTAGTCTACAGTATGAACTCCCCTCTTAAGGGAAATAATTGGCAGAATGCCTGTCGACGATATTTCGTATGGGATCGCTAAATACTCGTTTGGCAAACGCCGCGACTTAAGCAATTGCGATTAATTGACTTTAAGTCATTTTCATGACCTTGCCCATGTAATTAATAGGTCATTACTTAAGTCAAAATTTAAGTTTTACTTAAATACCACTATTACTTAAAATCAATTGTGACACGTGTTTCGATGCATTATGCGTCATTTTCAAACGCGGTATGATTACAACATTTTGAGTGTGTCCAAATACTTGTTCACAAAATCTGGATTATCTCCAATTACAGGAGTTATTTTCATATTATTTTTTGACATCTCATCAAAGATGAAGAAGAATATGGAAGTCTGGGCATTTACGGGGCTGACGACCGTCATAGGCTGGTTTAAGTGATCACTTTACACACGTGTAACATTCACCAATTCTACCCATTATTGACAACCACACTACTCAAATACTTGGAAGTTCTATATATATGAACCAATTTAGAAACCTTGTTCTTGAATCACTAGAACTTCACTAGAGACATCTATTGGTGAGATGTAAAGAAGCGTTTTACTAAGCAGAAACTCTTATATTAGTATGTGAGGTCCGAATCCTGGATTTCAATCACACACATGAGAAACGCCAGAAAATACCATTTTCATTTTTATTATTTAAGCTTATAATTTGACCAGATAATTTATGTACAACATTTTGAGTGTGTCCAAATACTTGTTCACAAAATCTGGATTATCTCCAATTACAGGAGTTATTTTCTTTTTTTTCGTCAGCCCCGTAAATGCCCAAGCTTTAAATTTATAATATCTTTATAAAATTAATTGACTTTGTTTTCACCACTTTTTAAAAAAAAAGTATTTGGAGACACTCAAAATGTTGTATTATAAAGAAGTTCTAAAGGAGAAGCAAAGGAGTTTGCTGTGAAGTAAGTTTGATGCATTATACAAGCGGAAACGCCGGAAAACGAGAGAATTAAAATAAAATAATGGAAAAACTGGTTGTCGAGTGCGGAATAACAAGCGAATAGCAATTAACCCGCTGCACTTTGCCTTGTTAATGAAGAGCGGAGGTCGGCTCGCGTCTTGCGTCACCCCCCTACACATCGCCATTACACACCACTCTCATAGCGTCCACACACGAGCGAATGTGCCTACAGCTGTGGATCGTAACGAGTATCAAACAATTTAAATAAATTATCTGGTCAAATTATAAGCTTAATAATAATAATAATAATAGAAATGAAAATGGTATTTTCTGGCGTTTCTCATGTGTGTGATTATAATCCGGGATTCGGATCTCACATACTAATATAAGAGTTTCTGCTTAATAAAGAGCTTCTTTACATCTCACCAATAGATGTCTCTAGTGAAGTTTTAGTGATTCATGAACAAGGTTTCTAAATTGGTTCATATATATAGAACTTCCAAGAATTTGAGTAGTGTGGTTGTCAATGATGGGTAGAATTGGTGAATGTTGCACGTGTGTAAAGTGATCACTTAAACCAGCCTATGACGGTCGTAAGCCCCGTAAATGCCCAGACTTCCATATTCTTCTTCATCTTTGATGAGATGTCAAAGAATAATAATTTAAATAAAAATTAAACATTTATTTATTGTTTCGGCATTAACTTTGTGGTAAGACATTTTACAGTGATTAAAGAAAACACTTGTTTTTTACCACTTGAGTTTTATTATAGACTACATGTTTCAGAAGTTAAACTTCCATTATTCAGGTCTGTATAATAACAGACTGTTATTATACAGACCTGAATGATGGAAGTTTAACTTCTGAAACATGTAGTCTATAATAAAACTCAAGTGGTAAAAAACCAGTGTTTTCTTTAATCATTGTAAAAATTAAACACTTGAATAATCCACTTTATCGAGTTTTATTTTTATTTACGGCTAGTTTCGAAAACGACAATTGTTTTCATCTTCTGGTACAAATTAAAACTAACGAATAAAAATATATTTAGGTGTATATATAGGTTAATAAATATAGGGAGGGGGGTTAAGGAACAACATTTTTTGTAAAAGGAAACATTGATAATAATGGTGACATATTTTGACGTATTGTCCGCCTCCGTAGTGTAATGGTCAGCACGCTCGGCTACCGTTCTGAAGGTCCCGAGTTCGATTCCCAGGGGGGTCAAATAAATATTAATGATTTTTGCACTGTAATATTTATTCAATATTACCCTGGACTGGTACCTGAAGCGGAGGGCTGATCACCTTTCCTTCATGTGTAAACGATCAAGATAACACTGCGTTTATATGACGCAGTGCCCTATGCACCATTGGGGTGCGGATAAGGGTTTAAAAAAAAAATTGAAACAGTATATTATTAATTGGTTAATCTGTCCGCCTCCGTAGTGTAATGGTCAGCACGCTCGGCTACCGTTCTGGAGGTCCCGGGTTCGATTCCCAAGGGGGGTAAAATAAATATAAGTGATTTTTTCACTGTCATATTTATTCAATATTACACTGGACTGGTACCTGAAGCGGAGGGCTGATCACCTTTCCTTCATGTGTAAACGATCAAGATAACACTGCGTTTATATGACGCAGTGCCCTATGCACTATTAGGGTGCGGATAAGGGTTTTATTATTATTTTTATTATTATGTATTTCTAAATTTTCTAAATTATTCATGACTTGACCTTTATTTGTAACAGAGTGTAATAATTTAAGTGTGTGAGAGTCAAATTCGTTTAAAATTTTTATTCGTTAGTTTTAATTTGTACCAGAAGATGAAAACAATTGTCGTTTTGGAAACTAGTCGTAAATAAAAATAAAACTCAATTCAGCGGATTATTCGAGTGTTTAATTTTTATTAAAATAATCATGTCATTCCACAAAGTTAATGCCGAATCAATAAATAATAATATCAAACAACACGAATATGAGGCAAACGATGTGTGGCAGACGTTAGAATGATGATATAAGGAAAGACTGCAAGGCTGAGATGAGCATTTTATTTTTATTTTTAACCCGCAAAGCCTTTAATTTTAGTGGCTTGTCTGCAGGTAGGATAGACACTGACGCGACAGTGCTCGGCTGTCCAAATTTAAAACACAGTAAGGGACATTTTTTTGTAGTAGTTTTTTTTTGCATTATTTTTCCAAAAATGCAAAAAAAACTACTACAAAAAAAATGTCCCTTACTGTGTTTTAAATTTGGAGAGCCGTGCTGTTCTGACTTGAATTCAATTTATACAATAGCAGTACTGAGTCAGCCACTGACTTTTCTTGTGTTTGAAGTCAGTTTCACTTTAAATAATATTTTATAAAGGAATAACCCGCAAAACCTATATCAGAGGCTTGTCTGCAGGTAGGGTAGTAAGGATGGGGGAGGTGAATGTGAAAAATACATCACAAACACCCAGACCAATTGAAAATAAGTCTTTCTTGAATTTATTTTGCAATTGGCGGCGACGAACCCGCGACGCCAGTTTCGCAGTCGAACGTCTACCCATCTACTTGTTGTTTTATTTTATAAACTTTTTAATAATCAGAGACCGTTATTTTAAAAAATACATGAAATCCTTACTGTATTTTTCGTAAGAAGTTAAGTAAAATTATGTATAAATTTCCTATAAAGGCGATTGCCATGGATACACGTTATCCATGAAGGTGATCTTAAGGCCATGGTCGCCTGAGTGTTATAATGCATTCTATGGTGATTGTGCATGTCCGGGAGTGATGCAGGCTGTTGCAGATGCAAGAAATAACATCTCGGAAGCCGGAAATGAGCAGAAACAAACACACGAACCTATTATTAGCAGTAACCTATTATCAGTGGCGGCTCTAAGCTTAAATGATTTTTTCAAATACATTTTTTGTTTGTTTTTTAATATTGTTGTTTGTTTTTAATATTGGTTACATTGCTATATTACATTACGTGATAATTGACTATTTGATATATTAAAGGAATTTAAACTTGGAAGTATGATATATTGACTTGTTAAAAATGACTAACTGCATTGATGTTTATTTTCTTGCCAAGCAAAAGTGACTTAAATGGCCCTCCTGAACATTTTACGTTTTGTTAGTTGGTCACTATCTCCCGTACGACTACGATATATATATATATATATATATATATATATATATATATATATATATATATATATATATATATATATATATATATATATATATATATATATAACGACAAATGTAGAATTGTCTCCATGATCACACACGGATAAACAGGTTGAACAAGTGGCGGAGATAATCTTGGTCCAATTACATAAATATTAACATTTTCAATGCTATTTATAGAGAAAGGCCACAGAATTGGAATGTAACTATTGAATCATTTATATTTATCAATTAGTCCGCATCCGCTCCCCGTGTAGAGCATATGGAATTCGCAAACCAACTCCAGGCTCTACTGTCGGCTTAAAAAAAAAAAAAAAAAAAATATATATATATATATATATATATATATATATATATATATATATATATATATATATATCTATATATATATATATATATATATATATATATATATATATATATATATATATATATATTTCTTATTCTTCTTCATCTTCAAACCCTTATCCACACCCCAATGGCGCATAGGGCACTGCATCATATAAACTCAGTGTTATCTTGATCGTTATCACATGAAGAAAAGGTGATCAGCCCTCCACTTCAGGTACTAGCCCAGCGTAGTATGGAATAAATATAAGAACGAAAAAAACACTTATATTTATTTGACCCCCCCCCCTAGGATTCGAACCTGGGACCTCCAGAACGGTAGCCGAGCGTGCGGACAAATATATTTATAAGTTACCTATAAAAATCTCCTTGCCTTTTATTATGTACAAGGATTTAAAGCATATAGGGTTTATATGTCCTAAAAATGATAGTGAATGCGTTAAGTTGATAAGAAATGAACAAGGTTGATCCCTAAAAATAACACTATAGATTCAATGGATTCGACATCCTATATAAATAAAGATTTGTCACATAAGAGTCGAAATAATCGGCGATCATATATCACTCACTCCTTTCAAGAACGTCATAAATCGAAAAATCGTCAATTTTCAGTCGTGCATGTTTTCGGAATGCTCAGAAAATGTACTTTATCCCAGCAAAAGAGGCATATTTTAAACTTAATATTTACCCGCTACAGGGCAGAAAATGTTGTTTTTTTGCATATTAAAGAAAAGGTATTGTTTAAATTTTTTTTAATATACTTAATGTTTTTCAAATGGAGAAAAAACCTTCAGGTTTTACCTTAAAAGATCTGTTGCACAGTAAAAAGTTCAATAAGTGGCTTGAAATTTATTTTTAATACATTGTATTAAAATTTTAAACTTTAAAAACGTTCTCCTGAAAAAACAAGTTTTTTGATTTATGACGTTCTTGAAAGGAGTGAGCGATATACATTAAACAAACCAATTATTGTTTACCACAGAAACATAAAGATATGTACAAAATAATATATTAATTAAGCTACTATTTTATTTTAAGTTATGTAACTATTTTTTTATTATATATTTTAATGTAAAGCTGTACAATTTCCAAACAAATAAAATAAAATAATATAATCCCTAAACTCCCTTTTTCCTTTGCCCTCCTTATTATCATCATCTTTTGTAAATTATGTTTTTTTTAATTGTCCATTTGTAATTTTTTTTTTTAAATGTTCAAGTACTATCTACCCTCTGATTGCAAACAGCTATATATGATATCAAACGTTTTCATCAATATCACTAGTCTGTTTTTGGTTGGTCGGACAATATTGCCATAAAACCACCTCGCTTAGTTTTTCCCTCTACCTCCTTCCCTAAACTACCTCTTTCCTCTGCCTTCCTTATCATCAATTTGTAATTTATGTTTTTTTAAATGTTCAAGTACTATCTACCCTCTGATTGCAAACAGCTATATATGATATCAAACGTTTTCATCAATATCACTAGTCTGTTTTTAGTTGGTCGGACAATATTGCCATTAGTTTTTCCCTCTACCTCCTTCCCTAAACTCCTTTGCCTTCCTTATTATCATCAATTTGTAATATGTTTTATGTTCAAGTACTATCCACCCTCTGATTGCAAACAGCTATATATGATATCAAACGTTTTCATCAATATCACTAGTCTGTTTTTAGTTGGTCGGACAATATTGCCATTAGTTTTTCCCTCTACCTCCTTCCCTAAACTCCTTTGCCTTCCTTATTATCATCAATTTGTAATATGTTTTATGTTCAAGTACTATCCACCCTCTGATTGCAAACAGCTATATATGATATCAAACGTTTTCATCAATATCACTAGTCTGTTTTTAGTTGGTCGGACAATATTGCCATTAGTTTTTCCCTCTACCTCCTTCCCTAAACTCCTTTGCCTTCCTTATTATCATCAATTTGTAATATGTTTTATGTTCAAGTACTATCCACCCTCTGATTGCAAACAGCTATATATGGTATCAAACGTGTTGATCAATATCACTAGTCTGTTTTTGGTTGGGTGGACAATATTGCCATAAAACCTCCTCGCTTAGTTTTTCCCTCTACCTCCTTCCCTAAACTACCTCTTTCCTCTACCTTCCTTATCATCAATTTGTAATTTATGTTTTTTTAAATGTTCAAGTACTATCTACCCTCTGATTGCAAACAGCTATATATGGTATCAAACGTGTTGATCAATATCACTAGTCTGTTTTTGGTTGGGTGGACAATATTGCCATAAAACCTCCTCGCTTAGTTTTTCCCTCTACCTCCTTCCCTAAACTACCTCTTTCCTCTGCCTTCCTTATCATCAATTTGTAATTTATGTTTTTTTAAATGTTCAAGTACTATCTACCCTCTGATTGCAAACAGCTATATATGGTATCAAACGTTTTGGTCAAAATCACTAGTTTGTTTTTGGTTTTTCGGACAATATTGCCATAAAACCTCCTCCTTTAGTTTTTCCCTCTACCTCCTTCCCTAAACTCCCTATTTCCTTTGCCTTCCTTATTATCATCAATTTGTAATTTATGTTTTTTTAAATGTTCAAGTACTATCTACCCTCTGATTGCAAACAGCTATATATGGTATCAAACGTTTTGATCAATATCACTAGTCTGTTTTTAGTTGTTCGGACAATATTGCCATTAGTTTTTCCCTCTACCTCCTTCCCTAAACTCCTTTGCCTTCTTTATTATCATCAATTTGTAATATGTTTTATGTTCAAGTACTATCCATCCTCTGATTGCAAACAGCTATATATGGTATCAAACGTTTTGATCAATATCACTAGTCTGTTTTTGGTTGGGTGGACAATATTACCATAAAACCTCCTCGCTTAGTTTTCCCCTCTACCTCCTTCCCTAAACTCCCTATTTCCTTTGCCTTCCTTATTATCATCAATTTATAATTTAGGTTTTTTTTAAATGTTCAAGTTCTATCTACCCTCTGATTGCAAACAGCTATATATGGTATCAAACGTTTTGATCAATATCACTAGTCTGTTCTTGATTGGGTGGACAATATTGCCATAAAACCTCTTCCCTTAGTATTTCCCTCTACCTCCTTCCCTAAACTACTTCTTTCTTCTGCCTTCCTTATAATCAATTTGTAATTTATGTTTTTTTTAAATGTTCAAGTACTATCTACCCTCTGATTGCAAACAGCTATATATGATATCAAACGTTTTCATCAATATCACTAGTCTGTTTTTGGTTGGTCGGACAATATTGCCATAAAACCTCCTCGCTTAGTTTTTCCCTCTACCTCCTTCCCTAAACTACCTCTTTCCTCTGCCTTCCTTATCATCAATTTGTAATTTATGTTTTTTTAAATGTTCAAGTACTATCTACCCTCTGATTGCAAACAGCTATATATGATATCAAACGTTTTCATCAATATCACTAGTCTGTTTTTAGTTGGTCGGACAATATTGCCATTAGTTTTTCCCTCTACCTCCTTCCCTAAACTCCTTTGCCTTCCTTATTATCATCAATTTGTAATATGTTTTATGTTCAAGTACTATCCACCCTCTGATTGCAAACAGCTATATATGATATCAAACGTTTTCATCAATATCACTAGTCTGTTTTTAGTTGGTCGGACAATATTGCCATTAGTTTTTCCCTCTACCTCCTTCCCTAAACTCCTTTGCCTTCCTTATTATCATCAATTTGTAATATGTTTTATGTTCAAGTACTATCCACCCTCTGATTGCAAACAGCTATAAGTATATGATATCAAACGTTTTGATCAATATCACTAGTCTATTTTTGGTTGGTTTGACAATATTGCCATAAAACCTCCTCCCTTAGTTTTTCCCTCTACCTCCTTCCCTAAACTCCCTCTTTCCTTTGCCTTCCTTATTATCATCAATTTGTATTGTATATTTTTAAATGTTCAAGTACTATCTACCCTCTGATTGCAAACAGCTATATATGGTATCAAACGTTTTGATCGATATCACTAGTCTGTTTTTGGTTGGTCGGAAAATACTGCTTTCTAGCAAGAAGCCCACCAATGTGGTTATTTCTTTTCTGTACATGAAGTTTAAATAAGTAAATATGTATGCGATGAATATTAAGTTAAAAATAATGTAAAAATGTATATTTTCTTACCTCTTCAGAAGATCCCGCTAGAAAGAGATGACAAGACAGTTGTTGGTCCTTCGAATCCTTGAGGAAATAAAGGAACTCGTTTGGAGTATTTTGTATCTGTGAAAACCTGAAACACCCAATCGAAAATTAGACATTTCTGTAGTAAAGAGTTTCTGCTCAATAAAAAGCTTCTTCATCTCACCAATAGATGTCAGTAGTGGAATTTCTAGTGATTCAATTACATGGTGGTGTTAATCATGGGTAGAATTGCCGAATGCTACACGTGTGTAAAGTGACATTTCTATGGAAAAAAGTTTCTGCTCAATAGAAAAAAGACTTTTTCATCTCGCCAATAGATGTCTCTAGAGAAAATTCTAGTGATTCAAGTACAATGCTTCGAAATTGGGTCGTGATAAAATTATATTTATGGAGCGTCCAAGAATTTGAGTAGTGTAGTTGTCAATCATGGGTAGAATTGGAGAATGTTACAATCGTGTGTAAATAGATCGCTAAAACCAGCCTATGACGTAAGCCCCGCAAATGCCCAGACTTCAATATTCTTCTTCATCTATATTTGGCGATTGTGAGCGGAAAATGTGAGAGAACTGAACGAGGACGGCCGAAAAAGACTTGACACGATCAGATCAATCAGGACCTAAATTCTGGTGGTGTCGAAAGTCTACGTAATCGAAGGGCATGTATGACTAGAAGAAAATTAAATTCTTTTAACACTCTAATCATTCATTATTCATTGTGTGAATAATAAAACACCTTTTAAAAAACACTGCATTACACAAAGTGCACAATGAATGAAAAAAAGTGTTATATTACCATACCACAAAGTCGATAATGCTTATCGTATACTTTAGTAAATTATATATTAGTCCAATTTTTATATCTAGGAAGCATGTTCTCAAGGGATGGAAAAGTGGATAACTATATCGAGAGGGGTGAGTGCAGGAAATAAAATAAAAATTGACTAGATGTATGGTATTTGTCCGCCTCCGTAGTGTAATGGTCAGCACGCTCGGCTACCGTTCTGGAGGTCCCGGGTTCGATTCCCAAGGGGGGGAAAAACATAAGTGATTTTTTCACTGTAATATTTATTCAATATTACCATGGACTGGTACCTGAAGCGGAGGGCTGATCACCTTTCCTTCATGCGCAAACGATCAAGATAACACTGCGTTTTTATGACACAGTGCCCTATGCACCATTGGGGTGCGGATAGGGGTTTTGTTATATTATTTTATTAGATGTATGGAAGTGAAGGAAGCTAGCAGTATGTCGGGACAGAGTAGTGAGGCGTTCCATCCTCTCTGTCTACCCCTGCAGAGAAACGGAGTGAGCAGTAATTAGTTAATCATTTTCGATTCAAACGATGTTCACAGGTTTGCAAACACATTTTAATGACCGTTAATAAAATGTGATAATAATTATGACGTCGATTAGAGCGCCCTCTGGGATTCAATGTCAAATTGGCGGTAAATATATGATGTAATTACCATGTATACATAGCCATTACATGAAGGTGTTGCATATTGTAATGTGTGATTGCGACATATCTGTGTGCTGTAGGCGCCACTTTGCTCACTCGTGTCAAGAACGTCATATATCGAAAAACTTAATGTTTCAGGGGAACGATTCTAAAGTTTAAAAATATTATTTATTTATTTATTTTATTTGTTCTGGAATTGTACAGCTTTACATTACAATAAAAGTTTATAGTAAATATAGTTACATTAACAATAATAAACATTACATTACATTAACAAAAATAGTTACATTAATAAATGTCCGCCTCCGTAGTGTAATGGTCAGCACGCTTGGCTACCGTTCTGGAGGTCCCGGGTTCGATTCCCAGGGGGGGTCAAATAAATATAAGTGATTTTTTCACTGTCATATTTATTCAATATTACCCTGGACTGGTACCTGAAGCGGAGGGCTGATCACCTTTCCTTCATGTGTAAACGATCAAGATAACACTGCGTTTATATGACGCAGTGCCCTATGCACCATTGGGGTGCGGATAAGGGTTATATTTATATTTTATTAATAAAAATAAAGCCAATTAAACAATTCTACATTTATGTTATAATAACTATTAAAAAACATTCAGATTTAAAAAAAAGGGTATGGTATAAAAAAAAGATTTTGCAGGATGGAGAATGATAATACAATACAATGTATTAAAAATACATTACTAGCCACTTGCGGTAATATGCGGTAAAATGGTGATAGAGAAATGATCCATGCAACCTATTTTCGTATGGAATAAATTTGGTGTAGAATAAATAAATGACATATCGCTCACTCCTTTCAAGAACGTAATTAATAAAAAAACTAGGTTTTTCAGGAGAATGTTATTACAGTTTAAAAATATAATACAATTTATAAAAAATAAATATCAAGTCACTTATTGAACTTTTTACTGTGCAACAGATCTTTTTAGGTAGAACCTGAAGGTTTTTTCTCCATTTGAAAAATATTAAGTATATTTAAAAAAATAATTAAACAATACCTTTTATTCAAAATGCAAAAACAACACTTTCTGCCCTGTAGCGGGTAAATATTAAGTTAAAAATATGCCTCTTTTGCTGGAATATAGTACATTTTATGGGCATTCCGAAAAACATGCACAACTGAAAATTGACGATTTATGACGTTCTTGAAAGGAGTGAGCGACTTGTCAAATCGCTTTGTATGCGAGGATATCAATCCCGCAAAGTGAAATCCCATTATCTGGGATCTAGTTTTAGGAATTCCCGATAGGTAAATACACAAATAGGATATACCGTAATGTGAAATCCCATAATGTGGACTTCTGTATTACATGATTTCCAACATTTTGAGTGTGTGCAAATACCTGTTCACAAAATCTGGATTATCTCCAATTACAGGAGTTATTTATTATTTTTTGACATCTCATCAAAGATGAAGAAGAATATGGAAGTCTAATATGAAGTTATAAATTATAATTTCTTGAATGTTTTCCGCAGATACTTTGTGACACATTTTATTATATCTTTATAAAATTAATTAACTTATAATTAGTACCTTGTCATCGTCAGGGATATTTTAAATCAAAAACATTGAAATACTCTAAAAAAAACTTCCACACACTTCATTAAAATTCTAAATCGAAACCGGTAGTTTAAATTGTATTAATAAAAAAGTGGTGAAAACAAAGTCAATTAATTTTATAAATATATAAATTTTAAGCTTAGATAATAAAAATGAAAATGATATTTTCAGGCGTTACTCATGTGTGTGATTACTTATCCAGTATTCGGACCCCACATACCAATAAAAGATTTTCTGCTCAATAAAAAGCTTCTTTTCATCTCACCAATAGATGTCTCTAGTGAAGTTCTAGTGATTCAAGAACAATGTTTTAAAATTGGTTCATATATATAGAACTTCCAAGAATTTGAGTATTATGGTTGTCAATAATGGGTAGAATTGGTGAATGTTACACGTAGCCGAGCGTGCTGACCATTACACTACGGAGGCGGTACAAAACTAAAATTGTAATAAAATGATATTTACCTCGCGATGTTCTGTAGTCTGTGCGCAAATTGAAGTTCAAAGTTGACATCGTAGGCGAGTATAGTTCCGTTCTCGACGCCAAGGCATAACTAAAATACAGAAACAGTAATTATAATTCGTAAATATTATACAAACGTCATATACATTTATGTATATATATGTAATAAAATACCTAGGTACCTACCTATACATTTTATTAAGTACTTACAAATAGTACCTACATAAAACAGTTCTACCACCAGATGTCGCATGCGTCGCACAGAATAAAACAAAAGACATCCGATAGAAAAAATATAATATTCTGAACTGTCAGAATCAGATAGATAGATAGAAAAATATTATAAAGATAAATTAAGAATAAACTTTAATTATGAACTTTAATTACAAAGCAACACATTGTTTATTTTATTATTATACACCCACTTTACATATTATTTACACCCAATTTACAAAGAAAAATATTACAACGTTACATATATACAGTAAAACCTCGATATAACGGACTTATATCGAGGATATAAAGAACAAAAATGCGGTCAAATAAAAAAAATAAAAAATCACAATTTTAAAAGAAATAGTCATTAAAAATAGAAAATTTTTGTTGTATATTTAAAAAAAATAACTTTTTTTTGGGGACGCAGAAGGTGCTTTGCCTCCAAAAGGTGCTGGCAAAAAAAGACAGCTGGGAGTCAACATCACAAGAGCTACAAGCGGAGGCCAAACAGATCCATAGGATATAGAAAAAGAAGAAGAAGATAAAACCAAGAAACTTGCAACCGCATAGAATCATCCGCTGTGAATTTAGTGATGACCAAAAAACTAATATTATCTTATGAGCCAATACTATGTCAAAATATTTATTTAACAGTTCAAATAGCTAGCTATTTAAATAACAAGTTTTTTGTAGCAGTGTTTTGTTTAAGTACCTACGGTAAACAAAACATTGCTGCAAAAAAAACGATAAGTATTGACGTACCGTAGAACGGGGCTACTTGAACTTTGATGTGTTACTTGAGCCCGGTACAAAAAAATATTTAGATCTGTATTTGGTCTACAATAATGAACGTATGGACATGATTCATTGTTTCCCTGACAGGTGACACTTATTGTCACCATACGTTCATTATTGTAGACCAAATACAGATATAAATATCTTTTTCTGTACTGGTCTCAAGCAACAACATCAAAGTTCAAGTAGTACCGTTCTGTAGGTCCCGGGTTCGATTCCCAAGGGGGGTAAAATAAATATAAGCGTTTTTTTTCACTGTTTTATTTATTCAATATTACCCTGGACTGGTACCTGAAGCGGAGGGATGATCACCTTTCCTTCATGTATAAACGATCAAGATAACACTGCGTTTATATGACGCAGTGCCCTTTGCACCATTGGGGTGCGGATAAGGGTTTTATTATTATTTATAAAATTAATTTACTTTGTTTTCACCACTTTTTTTATTAAAACAATTCAATCCACCGGTTTAAAAAAAATCTAGTTTAAAATTAACTAATTTTAAACATCTGAGACATTACTATCTGTCATTAGAATCCTAACTGTCGATCAAACCTCCTCCCTCTACCTCCTTCCCTAAACTCCCTTCTTCCTTTGCCCTCCTTATTATCGTCTTTTGTTAATTTATGTTTCTTTTTAAATGTCAATTTGTAATTTATGTTTTTTTAAATGTTCAAGTACTATCTGCCCTCTGATTGCAAACGGCTATATATGGTATCAAACGTTTTGATCAATATCACTAGTCCGTCTTTGGTCGGTTGGAAGATATTGCTTTTTAGCAATAAGCCCGCCAATGTACTTTTTATTTTCTGTACATGAAGTTTAAATAAATAAATAAATAAATAAATTTTAAAATTTCTGCACAGTAGGTTTTTGTGTTTTTTGTGTGTTCTCCACTTTGCGTATGCGTGCGCAGCTTCATACTGTTTTTCGGATGATTCCACTAGTTGTTATTTGGGGTGGCTATGCAATGAATAATAAAAAATAACATTTTTGATTTTTATGGAGTGTGTGGAAGTTTTTGGTGAAATTATTTTAATGTTTTTGATTTAAAATAAACCCTGATGATGACAATGTATTGTTGAAACCGGTAGGTTAAATTGTATTAATAAAAAATAGTAAAAACAAAGTTGGTTGATTTTATAAAATTTATTTAATCTTGTAATTTTAGACGGATGACGCCAAGCAATGATTTTATGAATTTATCCAATCTCTTTACACGCAGGAACAATGCTGACCTTATTTATCTGTATAAATTTTTAAATAATTATGTAGATTGCCCAGAGCTTTTATCACTCATCAATTTTAGAGTCCCGGGAGCACAGACCAGAAACAAAAACTCATTTAAAATCCCTAAAATGCACACCAAGTTCTGTTGGTTTTCCAATAAAAAATAAAAAAAAAATAAAAAAAAATAAAGATATCGCTCACTCCTTTCAAGAACGTCACAAATCAAAAATCGTCAATTTTCGGTTGTGCATGTTGTCGGAATGCCCAGAAAATGTACTACATCCCAGCAAAAGAGGCAAATTTTTAACTTAATATTTACCCGCTACACGACAGAAAGTGTTGTTTTTGCATTTTGAAGAAAAGGTATTGTATAATTATTTTTTTAAATATACCAAATATTTTACAAATGGCGAAAAAACCTTCAGGTTTTACCTAAAAAGATCTGTTGCACAATAACACGTTCAATAAGTGGCTTGATATTTATTTTTAATACATTGTGTTATATTTTTAAACTTTAAAAACGTTCTCCTGAAAAATCAAGTTTTTTTGTTTATGATTCTTGAAAGGAGTGAGCGATATGTTAAAAAATTGAATTGAATTGAATGTATTGTACCTTCTCTGAAGTTCCTCTTCTTCTAATTTCCAATAGTATCCATGGCAACATGGGAGTAGTGAACCTCTTGTCTATGGCAGTACACCCCAGATACTCCACCGAACTCAGCTTAGTCTTCATTTTCACTATTTATCTTATAACCCACTCTCACAAAACCATGAAAAAAGCACCGAATTCGTAGAAAAACACAAAAACTTAACAGTCGAATTTAAAGAACACTTTTGCTGGTGAATATTCATCGAAAATATTATTTTAATATCACAATTAGCTGTCGAAAATAAAACAGTAGTTAAATATTATATGTAGATTTAAGTTTGACCATTTAAATTTAAATATAAATTTAAACGGGCGTTGATAATGCTGCTGAATTAATCAAAACACAATACGTGTCACAACAAATTGCAAGAAATAAAGGTATGTCGATTTTTGATAAATGACGTTATTGAAAGGAGTGAGCGATATATCAAAAATCGTCAATTTTCAGTCGTGCACGTTTTCGGAATACCCAGAAAATGTACTGTATCCCAGCAAAAGCGGAATATTTTTAACTTAATATTTACCCGCTATAGGGCAGAAAGTGTTGTTTTTGCATTTTGTACAAAAGGTATTGTTTAATTATTTTTTTAATATACTAAATATTTTTCAAATGGAAAAAAAACTTTCAGGTTTTACCTAAAAAGATCTGTTGCACAATAAAAAGTTCAATAAGTGGCTTGATATTTATTTTTAATAAATTTTATTAGGTTCAAAAACTCTCCTGAAAACCCAGGTTTTGGAGTGGAAAGGAGTGAGCGATATAAACTGACCATTTATTTTTGTCTTCAAAACGGGACATCTACCAATTTTTTACGGAATAGTATGTATATTCAAGAAAACACGTATTTTTTCATAGTTATTATGTATTAATAAAAAAAGCAATGTTCATAAAGAAAATAAGAGGAATTAATAGTATGAATATTAAAAAATTATGTTGTTTTAGCTATCAAAAAACGGGACGTATGGTCACTTTATACATATAGCTTTGAGGTGATATCAATCTATTTAAATTTTAATACAAACTGAAACGGGCTTTGATAAGATGCTGAATTGATCGTAACACAAAACGTGTCACAATAGATTGAAAGAAATGGAGGTATGACTAAGGTTAACAAGACTGGAACACAAATAATAAAGTTACAAAAAATATTTTTTTAAATAACCATAACTGATACATGATTTTAAAATGATTTACTGAATTGTATTTTATTATTAAAAACACAAAAATAATTTTTGCCAATTGTTTTCTCTTGTATGGAAACAGTGTTTGATTTTAAAATTAAAAATATAAATTAAAAGGGAATTCTACAAATTAAACGCTGAATCTAGTGATTATTACTTGTTTTTTCTTGAATAAACACAAGAATTGAATCGAAAATAATGTAAATCGACGAAAGAAACTAATATTATTCACACGTTAATAAACATTTATATAGGAAGTTCAGTGAAAGCATACTTTCACATATCGCTCACTCCTTTCAACAACGTCATAAATCAAAAATCGTAAATTTTCAGTTGTGCATGTTTTCGGAATGCCCAGAAAATGTACTATATCCCAGCAAAAGCGGCATATTTTTAACTTAATATTTACCTGCTACAGGGCAGAAAGTGTTGTTTTTGCATTTTGAAGAAAAGTTATTGTTTAATTATTTTTTTAAATAAACTAAATATCTTTCAAATGGAGAAAAAACCTTCAGGTTTTACCTAAAAAGATCTGTTGCACAGTAAAAAGTTCAATAACTGGCTTGATATTTATTGTTAATACATTGTATTATATTTTTAAACTTTAAAAACGTTCTCCTGAATAATCAAGTATTTTGATTTATGACGTTCTTGAAAGGAGTGAGCGATATATAAAAAGCATACCTACATATATAAAAATAGTTTTCTTTAATAAACACAAGAATTGAATCGAAAATAATATAAATCGACAAAAGAAACTAATATTATTCACACGTTAATAAACATTTATATAGGAAGTTCAGTGAAAGTATGTATAAAAATAGTTTTCTTTAATAAACACGAGAATTGAATCGAAAATAACATAAATCGATGAAAGATACAAATATTATTCACACGTTAATAAACATTTATGTAGGAAGTTCAGTGAAAGTATGTATAAAAATAGTTTTCTTTAATAAACACGAGAATTGAATCGAAAATAATATAAATCGACGAAAGAAACTAATATTATTCACATGTTAATAAACATTTATATAGGAAGTTCAGTGAAAGTATGTATAAAAATAGTTTTCTTTGATAAACACGAGAATTGAATCTAAAATAATATAAATCGATAAAAGAAATAAATACTATTCAAACGTTCATAAACATTTATATATGAAGTTAACTATTGTTATACATACATTTACTGAACAGTTATATAGGAAGTTCAGTAAATGTGTGTATAAAAATAGTTTTCTTTAATAAACACGAGAATTGAATCGAAAATAATATAAATCCATGAAAGAAACCAAAATTATTCACACGTTCATAAACATTTATATATGAAGTTAACTATTGTTATACATACATTTACTGAACAGTTATATAGGAATTTCAGTAAATGTGTGTATAAAAATAGTTTTCTTTAATAAACACGAGAATTGAATCGAAAATAATATAAATCGATGAAAGAAACAAATATTATTCACACGTTAATAAACATTTATATATGAAGTTAACTATTGTTATACATACATTTACTGAACATTTATATAGGAAGTTCAGTAAATGTGTGTATAAAAATAGTTTTCTTTGATAAACACGAGAATTGAATCGAAAATAATGTAAATCGATGAAAGAAATAAATATTATTCACACGTTAATAAACATTTATATATATGAAGTTAACTATTGCTATACATACATTTACTGAACATTTATATAGGAAGTTCAGTAAATGTGTGTATAAAAATAGTTTTCTTTAATAAACACGAGAATTGAATCTAAAATAATATAAATCGATGAAAGAAACAAATATTATTCACACGTTAATAAACATTTATATATGAAGTTAACTATTGTTATACATACATTTACTGAACATTTATATAGGATGTTCAGTAAATGTGTGAATAAAAATAGTTTTCTTTAATAAACACGAGAATTGAATCGAAAATAACATAAATCGATGTAAGAATCACACACTATTGCACGTATATAAATATAAATTTTGCCACAATATTTACGACAAACACAATCAATGTTTAAATACCTAATTTAAGAGTACTTTTAAATGTAAATTTATCAGTTTTTAAGGTAGGAAAATGTGTTTACTTATCGAGTTATATGTCAAGTAAATACGAACACTTTCCGGTAATATTACAAACGTCACTCGCGACCCGCAGAAGCCGCGGAATAAACGTCCACCTACGGCAAATCGATAACGCTAACAATTCACTAACTCCTCGTTCAATTCGCGATCGGCCGAGCTTTGAACGATTAAATGACACAGGTAAATGTCACTAATTTCCCATTTTTCCGCTATCGACTCGCGCGGCGAAAATAACAAACACGCCACCGGACGGCGTCGCCATCTTGCGGCGGCCGCTCGAACTGTCGTCGCCATTTTGCGGGAAAATTGCATACGTCATTGCTTTTAGGCAAGGCCGACTAGAGACAGGCCTGGGCGCACAAGGGTTTTTGAAATGTCACGTGATCAAATCGGTGTTCTAAAATTTGCAGTTCGAGCCAAGCGGAGTGCGTCGGTGCGTCCAGTGTTTACAAATGGCCGCGATTGTTTATGTTGATGTTCGTTGTTGCTTTATTTGTGTGTTGTTTTGATATTGAATTAAAAGCATATAAACTTCAAAGTGAGTGATTAGACAGTGAAGTGTATTTGAAAATTGAATTGGTAAGTAATTTTCGTATTTATAACACAATTTCGATGTTTATACGAGTTTAAATCTCATTTGACGTTTCAATAAATCGTTGCTACTTTTTAGCTTATATAACAATGCATACTTATTTGTATTTCATTTTTAAGTGTTTATGTAACGTGAATATTGACACGTGTTTTATTTATAACAATACTTAATATTTTCAACAAAATCATTATTTCACATTTGAGGTTATATTTCGCTTACGAATCCATGAGCTTACTCACGAGAGATGATGTCGACTCAAATTTCTGTTCGTTTTCGTTATCATATTAAATTATTGTATTAAACATACACTATTCATGTTGAGTTTATCCAAGATAACCAAACGATAACCTCGGATGACCAAACTTAGCATTCTTAAATTCCTACGCTTAATTTCTTTGTTTCATTACAGGTGGTTTACAAAACAAAATGGGGAGATGTTGCAGCGTTTTTGGATGTAAATCCAACTACCGCTCTCAAAAAGAAAATGTATCCACATTTGCTCTTCCAAAAAACGATGCTCTACGGAAAAAAATGGCTTTGTCGGATTCCTACGGATTTTTCTGGAATAAAAAATCCATATGTTTGCATCAAGCATTTCGAAGAATCCATGATTATACGAAGCGACAGATGCACAGTACGCGAGGAAGCTATAGATGTGCCTCGCAAAATTCCCAAGCTTCGTGAGGGAGCAATTCCTACAATATTTCCGAGTGCTCCCAAATATCTATCCACCGCACCCCAATCAACTAGAAGACTCGCTGATGTGGAGACATCCCGGATGGAGATCGCTCTTCAAAACAGCCTCGATGACCTAAGGAAGCTGAATGAAGCAAAATCCATAAACAGTTTAGACGATTTAACTAAGACCAATCAAATTAAACCAGAATGGGTTTTAACGGAGACAGCGTTACAAAGAGTTTTGTGTTTAATTGACTTAAATGATGCGCCTTGTGTTTTGGGCGCTATTAAAGTAGTGAGTGATTTAAAAATACATTTATATTTAGGTAATAAGTTAGTAAGTAAAAGTCGTCATCCAAGAAATGTGAGTATAATCAAAAACGTAGATGATTTAACTGACGTGATAAATTTTATTGAATCCTCTATCCATGACATTACCATCCCCGCCATTGATTTAAATGATGTTCTAATTATGTTGCAATCACACTTCCCAGATAGTGATCAGAGAATTATGTTCATTATAGAACAAATTAAGTATGCCGCTACCCTAAAAAATCTCCGTCGATACAGCGGGAATACTTTGATATTTGCAGCGTCAATGTTTGTACACTCCTCGGCTACGTATCATATGTTATTTAATACTAATTATTTGTGCATTCCTCTTGCTACAGCATTGGTATGGTTTAGTTTGCAAACAATTTTAGATTATTGTCCTGATGTTTTTATTAGTGGCCAGAATCAACTCTATATTTTAAATAAGATAAGTGTTTCTAAATTAAATTATTATTTCTTGAATCAAGGTGATTTTTTAAATGAATGTATTTGTAATAAGACTTTGCTAATAATATTAGAAAATATTTGCCATAGAACCTGTAAAATCCTTTTAAGTAACTTAGCAAAAATCAAAAATGATGAACTTGCTGCACAAAGTTGTTCGGGATCAAGTAGAAAAGTACTAAAATTTTATTAGTTTTTTCTCATCCATAACCATCAACTATCAAACCTAATGTGTAAACTGTTTGAGTAAATTAATGTAACATGTCTTTAAATTAAATCCTTCACATAACATAAATCACATATTCTCAATTGTCAATTTAACAAAATTGAAGTATTTTGTTAAATTGAGTAGTACAAGATTAAATGCAAATGTTGTAATTGAATCGACTTATATGGTCACCAATATTAAGAAATTTACTTACATAATTATAAGCTTCTTTTCATGTCCAATTATTTTTCCATTTGATATCTTATGCTTAAAATATTTGAGTTGAATAGATTTTTTTCAATTACTGTTATATTACATGTTTTTAATGTTAAATGTGTATATGTATATACATATATATATATATATATAT
The DNA here is from genome assembly GCF_059751285.1 of Brachycentrus maculatus. Taxonomy (NCBI): domain Eukaryota; kingdom Metazoa; phylum Arthropoda; class Insecta; order Trichoptera; family Brachycentridae; genus Brachycentrus; species Brachycentrus maculatus. The sequence goes on from NW_028280861.1 coordinate 108,960, forward strand.
ATATATATATATATATATATATATATATATATATATATATATATATATATATATATATATATATATATATATATATATATATATATATATACATATTTATATATATATATATATATATATATATATATATATATATATATATATATATATATATATATATATATATATATATACATATTTATATATATATATATATATATATATATATATATATATATATATATATATATATAAATATACATATTAGAAATAATTATATTCCTGATGCATGTCTTTTATGGTGAGATTATAGCTTTGTGGTAATTTCTGTCCATTTTAAATTTTAATTTTACTTGGTAAATGCAACATTTTCTTGATGTCATTATTATAATTTACTTATATAATTTACTGTAGGTTCCATTACTATTTTTGTGTTTTTGAGTATGATATAGTATATTTTATATATATATATATATATATATATATATATATATATATATATATATATATATATATATATATATATATATATATATATATATATATATATATATATATTATATATATATATAAATATATATATATATATACATGTATATGTGTATGTGTGTGTATATAAGAAAATAAATAATGCCTTTTTATGTAATATTAATTCGTTTTATTTTTACCTTTCCTTTTTTGTAAAAACTGTTATCATTTAAACATCTGGATTTTCGAAAATTGTAGGTTTAAAACTTTAAAAAATAATCCGAAATTCCACTCGCATATCGCACGCGGACAATAGCACTGACTTCGTAATTCGGCGTTTGCGCGCCCAGGCCTGTCTCTAGTAGGCCTTGTTTTAGGGCTGCGACACACGTGCGAAAATATATTTTTACTTTATTTTTTGACATCTCATCAAAGATGAAGAAGAATATGGAAGTCTGGGTATTTACGGGGCTGAGGACCGTCTTAGGCTAGTTTAAGTGATCACTTTACAGACGTGTAACATTCACCAATTTTATCCATTATTGACAACCACACTTCTCAAATTCTTGGAAGCTCTATATATGAACCAATTTTGAAACATTGTTATTGAATCACTAGAACTTCACTAGAGGCATCTATTGGTGAGATGAGAAGAAGCTTTTTATTTAGCAGAAACTCTTTCATTAGTATGTGAGGTCCGAATCCTGGATTGTAATCACACACATGAGAAACGCCGGAAAATATCTTTTTTTTATTATTTAAGCTTATAATTTGACCAGATAATTTATTTACAACATTTTGAGTGTGTCCAAATACTTGTTCACAAAATCTGGGTTAACTCCAATTACAGGAGTTATTTTCATATTTTTTTTTGTTGATGCAGAAGAACTTCCATATTCTTCTTCATCTTTGATGAGATGTCAAAAAATAATATGAAAATAACTTCTGTAATTTGAGATAACGCAGATTTTATGACCAAGTATTTGGACACACTCAAAATGTTGTGAAATCATTTTTTTCTTTCATTTCTTCCTTCCTATCATATTTATCACCAATCAAATCAACCTATGCCCAAACCATCTCAACACACACCTTTCTAGTTTGATAATATTATCAACCTTGCATTCTTTCAACTTTTTTAGTGTGTCCAAGTACTAGTTCGAATCATTCCACAAGATCCACATGGTTTTTGCTAAGGGTCCATGATGCTCCATGAATGTTTTGTGGGGTGCCATATGGAAACCGTATATTTACACAAGGATCCACAAGGTTTCAGCTTCGGATCTATGATGCTCCATGAATGTTTTTTGTGGTGCCATATATGGGAACCGCGTATGCACAAATGTATCCCCAAGGTTTTAGTCAAGGGTCCATGATGCTCCATGAATGTTTTGTGGGGTGCCATATGGAAACCGTATATTTACACAAGGATTCACAAGGTTTCAGCTAAGGGTCTATGATGCTCCATGAATGTTTTTTATGGTGCCATATATGGGAACCGCACATGCACAAATGTATCCCCAAGGTTTTAGTCAAGGGTCCATGATGCTCCATGAATGTTTTGTGGGGTGCCATATGGAAACCGTATATTTACACAAGGATCCACAAGGTTTCAGCTTCGGGTCTATGATGCTCCATGAATGTTTTTTGTGGTGCCATATATGGGAACCGCATATGCACAAATGTATCCCCAAGGTTTTAATCAAGGGTCCATGATGCTCCATGAATGTTTTGTGGGGTGCCATATGGAAACCGTATATTTACACAAGGATCCACAAGGTTTCAGCTACGGGTCTATGATGCTCCATGAATGGTTTTTGTGGTGCCATATATGGGAACCGCATATGCACAAATGTATCCCCAAGGTTTTAGTCAAGGGTCCATGATGCTCCATGAATGTTTTGTGGGGTGCCATATGGAAACCGTATATTTACACAAGGATTCACAAGGTTTCAGCTAAGGGTCTATGATGCTCCATGAATGTTTTGTGGGGTGCCATATGGGAATCGTATATTTACACAAGGATCCACAAGGTTTCAGCTACGGGTCTATGATGCTCCATGAATGGTTTTTGTGGTGCCATATATGGGAACCGCATATGCACAAATGTATCCCCAAGGTTTTAGTCAAGGGTCCATGATGCTCCATGAATGTTTTGTGGGGTGCCATATGGAAACTGTATATTTACACAAGGATTCACAAGGTTTCAGCTAAGGGTCTATGATGCTCCATGAATGTTTTGTGGGGTGCCATATGGGAATCGTATATTTACACAAGGATCCACAAGGTTTCAGCTACGGGTCTATGATGCTCCATGAATGGTTTTTGTGGTGCCATATATGGGAACCGCATATGCACAAATGTATCCCCAAGGTTTTAGTCAAGGGTCCATGATGCTCCATGAATGTTTTGTGGGGTGCCATATGGAAACCGTATATTTACACAAGGATTCACAAGGTTTCAGCTAAGGGTCTATGATGCTCCATGAATGTTTTGTGGGGTGCCATATGGGAATCGTATATTTACACAAGGATCCACAAGGTTTCAGCTACGGGTCTATGATGCTCCATGAATGTTTTTTGTGGTGCCATATATGGGAACCGCATATGCACAAATGTATCCCCAAGGTTTTAGTCAAGGGTCCATGATGCTCCATGAATGTTTTGTGGGGTGCCATATGGAAACCGTATATTTACACAAGGATCCACAAGGTTTCAGCTACGGGTCTATGATGCTCCATGAATGGTTTTTGTGGTGCCATATATGGGAACCGCATATGCACAAATGTATCCCCAAGGTTTTAGTCAAGGGTCCATGATGCTCCATGAATGTTTTGTGGGGTGCCATATGGAAACCGTATATTTACACAAGGATTCACAAGGTTTCAGCTAAGGGTCTATGATGCTCCATGAATGTTTTGTGGGGTGCCATATGGAAACCGTATATTTACACAAGGATCCACAAGGTTTCAGCTACGGGTCTATGATGCTCCATGAATGGTTTTTGTGGTGCCATATATGGGAACCGCATATGCACAAATGTATCCCCAAGGTTTTAGTCAAGGGTCCATGATGCTCCATGAATGTTTTGTGGGGTGCCATATGGAAACCGTATATTTACACAAGGATTCACAAGGTTTCAGCTAAGGGTCTATGATGCTCCATGAATGTTTTGTGGGGTGCCATATGGGAATCGTATATTTACACAAGGATCCACAAGGTTTCAGCTACGGGTCTATGATTCTCCATGAAAGTTTTTTGTGGTGCCATATATGGGAACCGCATATGCACAAATGTATCCCCAAGGTTTTAGTCAAGGGTCCATGATGCTCCATGAATGTTTTGTGGGGTGCCATATGGAAACCGTATATTTACACAAGGATCCACAAGGTTTCAGCTACGGGTCTATGATGCTCCATGAAAGTTTTTTGTGGTGCCATATATGGGAACTGCATATGCACAAATGTATCCCCAAGGTTTTAGCCAAGGGTCCGTGATGCAGAGGTGATGGTGTGCCAAATACTTGAAAGTGGTCAGGTTAGGAGTCGTAATAATGGGCGGGTATGTATGAGGAGATGCATGAACGTGGAAGAGGCGAAGAATGTTTGCAAAGACAGAGTGGTGTGGCGTTCTATTCTTTCTGCCTGCCCCTGCAAGGAAGTGGCGTGATGGTCAGTTTTTTAGTAAGTTAGTCCATGATGCTCAAAGAATGTTTTTTGGAGTGCCATATGGAAACGGTATATTTATTTATTTATTGATTTGGCGTTTAATTTGTAGAACTCCATTTTAATTTATGTATTAATTTTAAATCAAACACAGATTTTTTGAGTCTACCAAGTTGTATTTTATTAACAAAAACACATAAAAAATTATATTGTGACAATTGTTTCGCCTTGTTAGGGCATTATCAAACGAATGTGAAGATCAAATGGACTACGGTCCTTATGTAGCCATACAATTCTAAGTGACAGTTTTAACACGTGCAGCAATAATTTATGGGAGACAACAGTAGCTAATGGGGGATGTAGGTATGTACCCTTATATTTATTTTCTGGGAAAGGAAGAATTTATTGACATGGCCATATAAACGGTATATGCTCACATGGATCCTCAAGGCTTTAAACAAGTGTCCATGATGATCAAAAATGTTTTTTTAGAAAAAACATAAATCCATAGGGCTTTAGCTACGGGTCTGTGAAGCTCCGTGATTATTTTTAGGGGTGCCATATGGAAACTGTATATGAACACAAAGATCCACAAGGATTTAGCTAAGGGTCCATGATGCTCAGAGCATGTTTTTGGGGTGCCGTATGGTTCACAGCAGAGATTCATAGCATGAATACTTATTGGAGGGTCATATGAGCACTATAAAAGCAGTATAAGAAGTATAAAATATGGACCCTCTGTGCAACTACATGGTGTCTATATGGTTTCCATACAAATAATCAACGTCCATCAAAATCACCATATGGACACTGTGCGTGCCAAAAAGGTGTCAGCATGGTATCAGTATGAAGAATCACATTCCACAAATTCACCCTATGGACGCTGTGTGTGCCTACATGGTGTCAGCATGGTATCCATATGACGAATCACATTCCACAAAATTCACCCTATGGAAGCTGTGTGTGCCTACATGATGTCAGCATGGTATCAGTATGAAGAATCACATTCCACAAAATTCACCCTATGGACACTGTGTGTGCCTACATGGTGTCAGCATGGTTTCGTATGTTATAACTCAGTCCGAAAAAAGTATCCTATGGACCCTGTGTGTGCCTGCATTATGTCCATATGGTTTCCATACAAATAATCAATATACATAAAAATAACCATAAGGACGCTGTGTGTGCCTACATGGTGTCTATATGGTTTCCATACAAATAATCAACCTCCATCAAAATCACCATACGGATGCTGTGTGTACCTACATGGTGTCAGCATGGTATAGTATGCAAAAACACAGTCCAAAAAAATTATCCTATGGACCCTCTGTGTGCCATGGTGTGCACACGGTTTCCATACTAATAATCAATGAACATCGAAATCACCATAAGGACCCTGTGTGTGCCTACATGGTGTCTAAATGGTTTCCATACAAATAATAAACGTCAATCAAAATCACCATATGGACACAGTGTGTGCCTACATGGTGTCAGCATGGAAGAGTATGTAAAAACACAGTCCAAAAAAAGTATCCTATGGACCATGTGTGTGCCTACATGGTGTCTATATAGTTGCCATACAAATAATCAACGTCCATCAAAATCACCATATGGACACTGTGCGTGCCAACAAAGTGTCAGTATGGTATCGGTGTGAAGAATCACATTCCACAAAAATCACCCTATGGACCCTGTGTGTGCCTACACGGTGTCTTAATGGTGTTCATACAAATAATCAACGTCCATCAAAATCACCATACAGATGCTGTGTGTGCCTACATAGTGTCAGCATGGTATCGTATGTAAAAACAGAGTCCAAAAAAAACATCCTATGGCCCTGTGTGTGCCTACATGGTGTCCACATAGTTTCCATACTAATAATCAATGTACATCAAAATCACCATAAGGACCCTGTGTGTGCCTACACACAGGGTCCTATTATATAGTTATACTTATGTACATGACAGTTTTTTTAGATTTCTTTTAAGTGAAAACCTGTAATTGGAATTTTTATTTTTTGCAATTATTCTGGTGGTTTTGCAATAAATAAAAACATATTAGAAATATCTGGACCCTCATTTCTTTCGCTTCCATTTAAACCAGACTGGGCCACATCAATGTGTGGTCTTCTGTCTACACTGTATCCTTCGCAAAATTCAAAATAAAAATACAAGAACATTTTTTTATTAAATTTATTTTCTCTATCCACATATTACAATTTCAAATTTAAAATATCCACATTTATACAATACTTGTTACTAACTACCTTGCCATCACGTCGCTTTCCCACAGGAGTAAGCAGAGAGAATAGAACGCCACACCAATCTGTCTTGTTTGTAAACATTCTTCCGATTATTTCGACTCCTACTTGAGCACTTTCAAGTACTTGAAATACTTGATCAAGCCAAGTTTTCTTTGGCCTTTTTCCGTCTCTATTACCATCATCATTTGGCTCATAAATTTGTTCAACCGTTCTTTCTTCACTCATTCGATCCACATGCCCAAACCATCTCAACACACCTTTCATAATTTTGTATATAATGCTCATCTCAGCCTTGCACTATTTAATTTGACTAGCAAGAATATTCCAATCACGGATGACATGGCCGAATGATGCAATCTATTTAAAATCTATCCTTTTATCCAATTATCAATAGCTCTTTTATACATAGTTTGATTATTTATTTGTTTAATTTGTTTATTTTATTTTTTTATCTGCCTCCACAGTGTAGTGGTTAGCGCGCTGCGGCTACCATGCTGGAGGTCCCGGGTTCGATTCCAAAGAGGGTCAAAATAAATATTAGTGATTTTTCAGTATAATATTTATTTAATATGACCCTGGACCTGAAGCGGGAGGCTGATCACCTTTCCTTTGTGTATTTAACAATAACAATCATAAATAATCAAGATAACACTGCTTCTATACGATGCAGTGCCCAATGCACCATTGGGGTGCGGATAAGGGTTAGAAGAAGAAGAAAAAGAAGATTATTAAACCCTTAGGTTACCAAAATCAAATATATATATCGGCTTTTGGTACTCTAGTTCGAAATACTGGACCTGTTGGAACTAATGTCATGATTTATAAAAGTATCAGGTACATTTTGGTCAGTGTGTTGTGAATTCCTTCAGGGTTGTGTAAAAATGTTGGAATAATAACACTAGCCAACAATTTACAACTTTTATTTTGTAACTGGCATAAAAATACATGATACAAATACAAAAATAACACTTTCCGCCCTGTAGCGGGTAAAGATTAAATTAAAAATATGCCGCTTTTGCTGGGGCATAGTACATTTTCTGGGCATTCCGAAAACATGCACAACTGAAAATTTAGGATTTTTTGATACATGACATTGTTGAAAGGAGTGAGCGATTTGTATTAATGTAACGTAGCGATAAGTATTTCCAATCATTGTTAAATATTGTAGAATTAATTGTGAATGAAGTGAGTGATTATTTAATAAAATTGAAATCTCTTTCATAAAACTCAACCTTCTGATGACAATAACATCATTCTACACATAGTGCCGTAGTCCGCCTCCGTAGTGTAATGGTCAGCACGCTCGAATACCGTTCTGGAGGTCCCGGGTTCGATTCCCAAGGGGGGGTAAAATAAATATAAGTGATTTTTTCACTGTAATATTTATTCAATATTAGCATGGACTGGTACCTGAAGCGGAGGGCTGATCACCTTTCTTTCATGTGTAAACGATCAAGATAACACTGCGTTTATATGACACAGTGCTCTATGCACCATTGGGGGGTAAAATAAATATAAGTGATTTTTCACTATAATATTTATTCAATATTACCATGGACTGGTACCTGAAGCGGATAGCTGATAACCTTTTATTCATGTGTAAATGATCAAGATAACACTGCGTTTATATGACATAGTGCTCTATGCACCATTGGGATGCGGATAAGGGTTTTATTATTATTATTATTATTATTATTACACATAGAGATGGTTCTATCATATAGTTGTTTGACTATCCCGAGTTTTAGTTAGCTGAATATTGCCTCTGTGGGAGTCCGCCCCTGAGCTAGAGGTATTATTCGACCGATTCGGCACTGGAGTCTTGTCTTTGGAAGCCATCTTGTGTACTCTCAACTCGTGTTTCTTCTTGCCGCTCAGTTTGCCAAATTTGCTCTCACAGAAGGCGCACGCGTGCTTCTTCTCTCCCGTATGCGTTATCATGTGTGACGTCAAATTGCTGCAAGGGACAATACAAGGAATGATTAATGCGCAATTTTCTTTCAACGGGTGATTCATTATTTACAACATTTTGAGTGCGCCCAAATACTTGTTCACAAATCAGAATTATCTTCGATTTTTGTCCCGTGGTTAGTGTCGCGAACTCTTCATGGCATTTTCAAACAAATGACATCGTCAATACGATGCAGTGCCCTATGCACCATTGGGTGCGGTTAAGGGTTAGAAGAATGATCCGATCCCCGGATTAGATTCACATACTGCCTGAAAACATGATAAATTATAATCTTCACCTCACGGTATAGAACTTCTTATCGCAGTGCCGGCATTGTACATTCTTGTTCCCGGCGTGCATCATCATGTGCACCTTGAGCTGATTGCTGCTGTTGACGCCGTGGCCGCATTCTTTACATTTGAAAGGCCTCTCATCCGCGTGGATGCTGAAATAGTAAAATTTAAAATTATGCCATTAACTGAAGTCAGTTATATTAAATAAAGCAAAAACTAAACTGGCAGTCCACGATAGAGTTTTGGTAACAACCCTAATGTATAAAAGCGAAGCAGGGAGTTGAAAAAAGGAGGATGAAAATAGACTGAATGCAGTAAAAATGTGATCCCTCAATGCGTGTGTAAACTGATCACTTTACCAGTCTTAAAAAGGTCATAATCCCTGTAAATAATATTAAAATTTTCTGTCCTTTTTGTTTATTCAATGTTTACCTACTATAATTGTGTGTTTTCTATATTTTAACGCATAATTTATATATTTAAAAATACGATGATTTTAATTCCGACTAAAATAAGGTGTCTGAAAAGGTTCTGTGGGATATATGCTTCCCACCACGATTATCTTTTTACTTAGAGTATTTTTTTTATAATTTTTTTTTTACATTCATATTATAAAATGGCTTCTTTATCATTTCACATAAGTAATTTGAAATAATTATAAGGAATAAAATTTGCCCACCAAAGGGTTAATAGCAATCCCTTCATAAACGCACCTTCTGATGAGAAATAAATGGTGGATGGGAGTGCACCATAATTCATGCAATCCATCCACCTACACAAAGGGTTTGGACTCGCCCAAAAACGTTGCGAAGAAAAAAAAGTACTTACTTTAAGTGTTGGATCAGGGAGAATCGTCCGAAGAAGGCCTTGGAGCAGTGGTGGCAGACATAAGTCTTCTCGTTCAAGTGCTTGCATCTCCTGTCGAAATATTCATTAGTCAATAGTGAAGCATTTAGTTGGCAAAAGCAGGTTCGAATTAGGCCAAGTGCAATGGTTTAGTAAGAGTGACACATGATGCGTGCTTTGATTTATTTATGTTACGATCTTATTTGTTTAGTACCAAAAAGGCACAATGAATCCCATTGAACGTTGTTGTTTAGGAAAATAAATCATTTCTTAGCTAAATACATGATAAAGGTAATCATTTAAAAAACGGCGAAATACCGCCGCGCACGGGCGTCTCTCAGGAACAAAGTTAACGAGGTTAAAAGGTTAAATTAAAAATGGAGATTTATAATGATGAATATCCATTCTGGGCACTGAGGTGGGTCTCCAGGCGTCACGCACCTGTGGCAGCTGAGCGTGAACTCCGTGCGGAAGTCCATTCCGCACTCCTCGCAAGAGTAGGGCCGGCAGCCCGTGTGCGACGGCAGGTGGCGGCGCTGGCCCGTCTTGTCCAGGAAGCGGCGCCCGCAGCCCGGGTAGGGGCAGCCCAGGGGGCGCGCGGGCGCCTCTCGGGCGTGCCGGCGCCGCTGGTGGAAGGCCAGGTCCCTGACGGGCTTCCGGCACGTCTGGCAGTAGTAGCGCTCCTGCCTGCCCAGGTGGACGCAGTCCGTATGGTACCTGCGGGCCCGGTATGTCGCAAACACCTGACAAACACAAATAATTAATATGGCAGGTTCGATTAGAGATAGGTAGTAGTAATAATAATAAATTTGAATAACTTATACAGCGCCATTTTCGTAAAATAATACCTCAAGGGAGCAAATAATACTTCAAGGGCGTAAGTTAGTAGTTAGGCAATTAGACAATAAGGTAGGCAGTATATAAAGCCAGGTACTTCTTACTAGTTGTTAGGTAATACATCCAAAATAAAACAAGGTTTGTTGGATTGAATTCTACATTTATTTATGTATATGTTAATATGTGACGCGTTTCGTCTTCTTAGGACATTATCAAACACTCTTGTGGATAATGTCCTAAGAAGACGAAACGTGTCACATATTAACATATACATAAATAAATGTAGAATTCAATACAACAAACCTTGTTTATTTTGGATATATTACCTTACAATTCAATATGGAATTCTACCAACTGTCTGCAGTTACAATAAATAAGTAAACTATGGTTTTAAATATACTTATTGATCATTAATGATTTTTTAAATGTTTTGATGTTTTATTGAACAAGCTCATTGATTATGAATGGTTGTAAATGGTTTTAAATGTCTGCAGTTAAAATAAAAAAAAAACTTCTTAGGCAGTAGAGGTAGGTAGTAAGGTAAGCTGGTACTACTTAGTAAGGTGGGGTAAGTAGTGGTTACGTTTTTGTCACGCGGGTAAGTTAGGATAGGCACTGCTTTTCTGCCTAGGGTGAATAATCTAGCGTCTGATAAATAATAAAGTTAAAAATTTATTTTGATGATGGCGAGAAACAAACCCGTGAAAATAGTTTCCGCACCCCAATGGTGCATAGGGCACTGTGTCGTATAAACACAGTGTTATCTTGATCGTTAACACATGAAGGAAAGGTGATCAGCCGTCCGCTTCAGGTACCAGTCCAGGGTATTATTTAATAAATGTTACAGTGAAAAAATCACTTAAATAAATATTTGACCCCCCTGGGAATTGAACCCGGGACCTCCAGAACGGTAGCCGAGCGTGCTGACCATTACACTACGGAGGTGGAAAATAGTTTAGCAGTCGGTTATATCATATTCATACAGGAGAAAGTGACCGAGTGCATTGTTTTACAAAAACGTGATCATTGACTATTTGATATCTTACTAGCTTAATATTGCTCTGAAAAAATCCCAAAGGATTTTAAACTTGGAAGTATAATATATTGACTAGTTAAAAATGACTAACTGCATTGGTGTTTATTTTCTTGCCAAGGAAAAGTGACTTAAATGGGCCTCCTGAACATTTTACGTTTTGGTAGTTGGTCACTTTCTCCTGTACGACTACAATATTTCCACTTGCGTCTGACTATTTAAAAAAAAAACATTTGTTTGATAACCACTTATTGAATTTCAATTTATTACACATGACTAGTTTCGGAAACTATAGATGTATTCATCAACAGGTGATTACAAAAACGAATAAACAAGTTTTTTTTAGGTATATGTAGAGGTGGGTAGGGTAGTAACTAGAAAGGGGGGGGGGCTTGAGCGGTGAAACTTTGTTTGGTGGAAACATAGATAATAATGATGATGTGTTTTGGAAAAGTATATTATTAATTAATGTATTATCAGAATTTAAAATATTATGTATTTCTATATTTTCTATGTTTATATGATGCAGTGCCCTATGCACCATCAGGTGCGCATGAGGGTTTGAATGAAATGTATTTTCAAATTCTTCATAACTTTGCCCTTTGTAGTTGAATGTACGTGAGGGTAATAATTTGAGTGTGTGTGAGTCAAATGAGTGGTTACACCGACGTCTATATTTCATTCATTTTCGAACCCTTATCCGCACCCCAATGGTGCATAGGGCACTGCATCATATAAACTCAGTGTTATCTTTGTTGTTAACACATGAAGGAAAGGTGATCAGCCCTCCGCTTCGGGTACCAGTCCAGGATAATATTGAATAAATATTAGAGTGAAAAAATTGCTTATATTTGTTAGACCCCCCTCTGGGGATCGAACCCGGGACCTCCAGAACGGTAGCCGAAAGTGCTGACCATCACACTACGGAGGCGGACGTCTATATTTAGTTATGTATTATTTGAAAAATTATATTTGGCAATCAAACATTTCAATAAACTTCCTAAAGAAATTTAAAAAAATAGATGATATAAAAATACTTAAGAAAAAAATTAAAGCTCTATACATTTAAATCTTGAAAAAATATACAAAAGAGACTATTATATCTTTTATTATATAACATTAAACCGCGAGTGTAAGTCCCTCTCCAAGCACATGAGCACAGACTCTTTTATGGAGAGGCACAGCGAATCGAAATATAAAAGTTCTCCATATGTATAAATGATTCAAATGTATTATGTTATAAATAAAAATGTAAATATATTAAATGAATAAAAAAATAAAAAAATATTATGTATTTTAAGAAAATATTTGAAAACATCTTTTTTTAGTGAATGCAGAATGTTGAGTGTCATACCTCGTTACAACCGGAGAATGTGCACTGCCGTTGGGGCCTCTCATTCTTGGGCTTATGGACATTCCTGTGCAATGTTACGTTGTAGACTAGCTTCCCACATATGTCACATATCTCCGGAGGCTTCTTCGGAGGTTTGTTTGACTCTTGAACAACAGGCGCAGATGTATCTGTAGAAAATTAATTTATATTACCTTTTTTTTATTGATATAAATTGTATTCATTTATCTAAAAAAAAAACAATTTTAAACATATTTAAAAAATATATATTGCAGAGACCCACCAAGTGTGTGCTACCTTGTGTGTGGGGTTCTTTTTGCATACATTTTTTATTGCATTTAACCATTTTCAGAATTTCTGAATTCTGTCCGCCTCCGTAGTGTAATGGTCAGCATGATCGCCTACCGTTCTGGAAGTCCCGGGTTCGATTCCCAGGGGGGTTTAATAAATATAAGTGATTTTTTCACTCTAATATTTATTCAATATTACACTGGACTGGTACCTGAAGCGGAGGGCTGATCACCTTTCCTTCATGTGTAATCGATCGAGATAACACTGCGTTTATATGAAGCAGTGCCCTATGCACCATTGGGGTGCGGTAAGGGATTTATTATTATTTTATTATCAACCATTTCAACCTAATATACACACAAAATGAGAGAAAAATTAAGATAATTTACAATTTTCATAAAATTAACTCTTGATCAATTACCCATTCCTTTATTTTGCCTTTGTTCCATATTTTATTTTGACCTCTAACATCCGTCGGCAACAAATTAAAAATGTTCGGAACGATATATTGCAGTGTTCAACTGAAACTTGCAAATTATGAATAGAAATTAACTCAGTCTAAAAGAAAAATATTATATGAATAAATAAAAAAATGCACAGCCCTGAAGGAATCCCTAACATACTGTCCAAAATGTACCTGATACTTTTATAAAACATAACGTCAGATCTGATGGATTCGGTATTTCTTGCTAGAGTACCGAAAGCCGATATACCGGATTTTGGTAGTCAAAGGGATTGTCATGCTGACACTATGGACGGTAACAAATCGCTCACTGCTTTCAACAACGTCATATATCAAAAATCGTCAATTTTCAGTTGTGCGTGTTTTTGGAATGCCCGGAAAAAGTACTATATCCCAGCAAAAGCGGCATATTTTTAACATAATATTTATCCGCTACATGGCAGAAAGTGTTGTTTTTGCATTTTGAAGAAAAGGTATTGTTTAATTATTTTTTTAAATATACTAAACATTTTTTAAATGGAGAAAAAAACATTAATTTTACCTAAAAAGATCTGTTGCACAATAAAAAGTTCAATAAGTAGCTTTATATTTATTTTGAATACATTTAATTATATTTTTAAACTTTAAAAATGATCTCCTGAAAAATCTAGTTTTTAGATATATGACGTTGTTGAAAGGAGTGAGTGAAATATTGTACTGCATAAACTGCATAAACATATGGAAATTGATGCATTTAAAAGTCACTCACCAGTTAAACATTTTTCCTTTGGTTTCCTGCACATGGTGTTTTTCTTATTTGTTTTTTTCTCAGTTTTTTTCACTGTAACAAACTATTATATTATTAGCTGTACCCAGCCACGCGTTGCTCTGGCTCAGTCTGGTTAAATGGAACAAACAGAAAATAAAAGCAACATTTTAGATATGTGTCTCAATACGACTGAAATAAGGGTCTTTGCTACATAAAAAAGCTTGCTGAATTCTACCATAGATGCTGCTGAGAACTCACATATGAAAGAATGTGCCAATTGTAAGATATATCGGTAGTGTAATGGCAAAGGGGTATATCTGTCAAATTTTTTTTTCTAAGTTTGTTCTACAAAATGTCTAAAATAGTGCATTCCATAATTTAGCAAAAGGATATAGCTGTAGTTGCAATACTTATTTAGTTTTATGAAGATATGTACATATGCCATCCGAACAGAATATTTTATTTCACAAGTTTGTTTTTGTTATCCTCATGTCTCTCCTTCCAGCCTTGAGGATTCCGGCGCCCCGGAAGGCCGCTGACGACCATTCACCGACTATACTCAGTGGAACTTCAAGACGCCGGACCGACCTGGGTGGAAGCCAAGGAGATGGCGCGTGACAGAGTGACTTGGAGGCGTCTCGTGTTGGCCATATGCTCCACCTAGGGAGCGAACATGGAATAAGAAGGAGAAGAAGTAAAATTTGGTCTGAGACAGATATACCCCTTTGTCTTTACACTACTGATATATTATACCACTCTACCACAATTTGATACCTATTTCTAATAATGATCCGCTTAGGCTCACAGAAATATTATAAAATCCAAGTATTTTTTTAAATAATAAAAACACAAATATTTCTCTTTTTTTCATCTCCATACATGAAAGTATAATGTAGACCTATATATGAAAGTACATGTCGCTCACTCCTTTCAAGAACGTCATAAATCAAAAAACTTGATTTTGCAGGAGAACGTTTTTAACTAACTAACTAACTAACCATCATGCCGCTTCCCCGCAGGGGTAGGCAGAGAGAATAGAGCGCCACACCACTCTGTCCTTGCAAACATTCTTCACCTCTTCCACGTTCATGCATCTCCTCATACATACCCGCCGATTGTTACGACTCCTAACCTGACCACTTTCAAGTATTTGGCATACCTGATCGTGCCATGTTTTTCTCGGTCTTCCTCTGCTTCTTTTCCCGCTAACATTCGCCTCATAAATTTGTTTTATCGTTCTTTCCTCACTCATTCGTTCTACATGTCCAAACCATCTCAACACACCTTTCTTAATTTTTAAAGTTTAAAAATACAATACAATGTATTAAAAATAAATGTCAAGCCACTTATTGAACTTTTTACTGTCTAACAGATCTTTTTAGGTAAAACCTGAAGGTTTTTTGTCCATTTGAAAAATATTTAGTATATTTAAAAAAAAAAAAAATTAAATAATACATTTTCTTCAAAATGCATAAACAACACTTTCTGCCCTGTAGCTGGTAAATATTAAGTTATAAATATGCCTCTTTTGCTGGGATATAGTACATTTTTTGGGTATTCCGAAAACATGCACAACTGAAAATTGACGATTTTGGATTTATGACGTTCTTGAAAGGAGTGAGATCTATACATAAAGGTTATTACTATTAATAACGAACCTTGAGCCATCTCTTCATTTGACTTTCCTGATGTTATTTCTATATTATTGTCATTTGATATATTTTTTTCATTCTTCTCTTCCAGCTGAATTGTCTCATTGTTATTTTCTGTAATACGTTGTTCAGACCCGGATCGTATAGGGTGATTATCATCTTGCCCGAATTCAAGGTCCGCATCGTCAGAGGACAAAAGTTCCTGCTTGGGAACCAGTTCGGCACTGCTTTCCTCCTTTGGCTCTTTCTTGATGAAGTAAGTAGACAGGGTCAGATGGGAAGCCTGGGCCAGTTTCTTCAGCCTGTAGGCGCAGCTCAGTTCGGGAAGACATTTCTGGCAAATTTTCTCTGGAAGTCCATCACCTTGTTTCACCTACAATATTCAATAGAATAGAAAGAAATAGAAAAGGGAATTTTATACATTATTTTTTTGCATCTCAACATAGATGACAAAGAATATAAGTTTGCGCATTTACAGGGCCTGTAAAAAGGGTCTTAAACCAGCCTATGACGGTTGTTAGCCCTGTAAATGCCCAGACTTCCGTATTCTTCTTCATTTATGTTGAGATGCCAAAAATAATGTAAAAAATAACTCCTAATTGGAGATAATCCAGATTAGTGGACAATTATTTGGAAAGTTCTTTGGACACATCCCGCGTGGCAATGAGGATAGCCTGGAACGACTGGTGTGATCGGTAGCCTGGAGGGGAAGAGAGGGAGAAGAAGATGCCCACACGATGGACCGATCAAGTTAAGGTGGTTGGAGCGCTCCGTGCAGTGCAGTCAAGGTATAACTGCAGAAGAGTCATTGCTTCCACAAGGGTCACAACCCTCAGTAATGACGAATAAGACGAAGAAGAGATTTGGACACACTTAAAATGTTGAAATTGAATAAATGCCATTCATAAATTAATTAATTTCCCTCCTTACCGCCAATGAGAATACATCTAGCATCATTTCATAGCAAGCTATATCAAAATTCAGTTTCATTTCGGTGTGGTAAATATTATGATGAGCTTTGTTTCCGAGGCATATACGACAGCAAAATTCTATATCATAACCCTGCCTACGCATTTTAGCCATATGATCAATAACTAGTTTTTAATTATTTTTTTTGAATCCGTTTAAAAACTTAAAACCAATTTGTAAACAGATTGCTATATAAAATTTGCGTAAATATACCACAGATACGACTGCGCTAAAGATGGGTAAAGATTTTAAAGTGACAGCTAAAGATTGTTTAGCTGTCAACAACCTATAACCATAGATACCGTAAAAAAGTACGTTTGGAGTGGTTTTTTTTAAACAAAGTGATCGGTTAAATTAATATGTAGTTTTGGCAATTTGATTCACTTGTCGTCACTGGTATCTCAAAATGACAAGAATTTGAATATAAATGACTAATATCTTTATAAAATTAATTAACTTTGTTTCCACCACATTTTTTATTAATACAATAAGATGAGCCACTTGGATATTCTTATAAGTTCCATTAGCTTAGAAGGCACCCCATAAGCTTACAAAACTTTCCAGAGGGTAGGTCTATAAAGACTATCAAACGCCTTTTCATATCCCACGAAGCACATCGCCAGAGAACGGCTAAGTTTTTAACTCTTTTCCTGACACATTCAAATGAAGCAATATTTGATCCGCACACGATCTACTAAGCAGAAATTCTGCACTTCCACTTCCATAATAGGGGCATGAATTTTCCGTAATATTATGTGGGTAAGAACCTACCCTAGTAAACTAAATACCAGGGAGGGAGCATTTCGAGAATACCTCTTCCGTTGTTTACTTGTGAATATGATAAGACGTCATCAAAAATTGCCCTCATTTAGCGTGGGTATGTCCAATTTTAAAGAAATATTTAAATTGGAAATAGAATTTGCGAAAAAGGGTATGCAACTGATAAAATATATGAGGCTATAAGGCATAAGATATGTCAGATTTAGTGATGTCTTATTTAGAAAATTTGAACAAGAGGAATAAGACAAATGAATGAACTTAGTGACAAATTTTGATTGATGTAAGATATTGAATCCATTGTATATATTTCATAGTATCAAATCTATTGTATTATTTTAATGGATCAACTTTATTCATTTAGTACACACATTCACTATCATTAAAAAAATATATATGAACTGATAAACTAATTAACCAACTAACCACGCCGTTTCCCCGCAGGGGTAGATAGAGATAATAAAACGCCAAACCACTATGTCTTTGCAAACATTCTTTGCTTCTTCTAAGTTCATGCATCTTCTCATACATTCGCCTTATAAATTCACCTCACGAATATAAATTGATTATGTTATAAATCCTTATACATAGTGTGCAAGGAGAATTTTCGTAAACAACTAATAAATATAAAAAAATAGTAAAAAATTCCAGGGATTAAGCGGGTAGGTACCTACATTTTTATTTTAACACCCTTTAAATAAAATAGGTATGCAAATATATGTATAATATTCTTAAAGATTAGTAGCAATTAAAGGTCAGTTTTCTGTGGCATTTTTTATTTGAACTTTTAGCCGTTTGACAATAGTGGCAGCGGTAAAAATTCGAACTAACCTATGTCCGCCATTGTAACATATGTCTTGCTATGACGAGTGACGAGTCATGTCAATTTCATTCAGAAATTCAGTAAATATCAAATGGCAGATTCCTTTTTCGGCTTCGATACATCTTTGTCGGTGAGTTTGTGCAATTCGCCGTCCTTAGGTGAACCATCCGACCACGTGTTAAATGTATATTATTTACAAAGGCGACGGCCGTGTTTTTGCGAGGCTAAAAAATAACGACCATGCTACGCAATTCTGACAGTAAATAATTGCTGTTTCAATTTTAACACCGGGGCTTTGAGGTAGAATAAATCTAGATGTTACAGTGTTTAATTGAAGGTTTTTTCTGGATTTTTCTAATGCTTTTCAGTGGTTTTTGAGACGCCGCGCGAACGCTAAAAGACGTTGTTTTTTAAAAAAAATTATACGTGACAAATGTTTCGCGTTAGCGGGCTGCTAAAGATGTGTGTTTCTTCGTTTTTTCTTATTTTTTATGAATTTAATGTGGTAAAAGCTCGTGGAATACGTGAGCAATGTTTTGTTATTGTGTTTACTTCGTATGACATCGTTTTGGTCACGCTTCTTACAGAATGTGAACGAGAGAGGTGGCGCAGGAGGAAAGGAGGGTTCGGAGGATGAATATGACGCTCTCAATGATGAAACTTTCGGAGGCTCAGGTAAACAAAACACTTAATTTCCTCAAAAGAAAACAATTTGTAAATTTGGCGTACATAACCTCAAAATTGTACGCGTTTTGACAATCGTGGAATTTTGCTCTAATGAACTACAGCAGATTTTCCGCATAGCAGCAACAAAAGGTCAAAGTAATATTGTAATATTATCCCGGATTGACTAAGCAGTAGGTACAATACAATACTTAAGGTCTAGATACATATAATATATAATAACTTTTCATAATTTGTATAGCGCCATTTTCGTAATATAGTAGCAAATATAGTCATTATTGAGTAAATGCTGTTTATTGGCATCTGTGTGCGTTCTTTGCTATTAATAAGCATGCTCAATGACGACATTCTTTTGATTTTCGAGCATATATCGCTCACTCCTTTCAACAACGTCATATATCTAAAAAACTTAGCCCTGTAGCGGGTAAATATTAAGTTAAAAATGTGCCGCTTTTGTTGGGATATAGTACATTTTCTAGGCATTCCGAAAACATGCACAACTGAAAATTGACAATTTTTGATATATGACGTTGTTGAAAGGAGTTAGTGATATGCATTGTTTGCCTCTGTAGCGCATTTGGCTAGCACGCTGAGACCCCGGGCTCAAATCCGAGGAGGTCAATACGAATATCACCAAACTTTATAAAATAAAACTACTTTGTTCTTAACCACTTTTTTATTGGTACTCCTGTCCAACCGGTTTTGACAAGAAGCTTGTCATCATCTGGTTTAACCCTGATGATGACAAGGTTCTTGTCGAAACCGGTTACGTTAGGTTATGCATATTTATTTAATTTTTTTATCGATAGGAAGAAAATTTAATTTAATTATTATTTCACTTTAAAATACAATGTTTTCATTGATTTTTAATTCAGGTCAACTTGTAACTGACTTTTACCTGTAAAAAGTGGTTAAAAACCAAGTAGTTTACGGGGCTGACGACCGTCATCGGCTGGTTATTTTGTCATAAAAACTATTTAATTTTTTCATAAAAACATGGTTTTTTTAAATATTTCTTTTTTGACTGAAAAACAGATTTTTGACTGAAAAAAAAATTTTGGTGAATTCCATTAAAAAATATCTTTTTTGTCAAAAAAACTAGTTTTTAAATATGTTATTAAACCAATTGAAAAAAAAAAACATAGGGTTATTCCATTCATGAATATCTTTTTTGTTTGAAGAGATACTAGTCAAGAAAGGGTTAAGCATGTATAAAACAGAATTTTATTTCGAGGTCCTTTTCCATACTGTTGGTAGAGAGCGGGAGACGCTTGCGAGCGTTCTATTTGCTTACTTTAGGTAGAGCGCGAGAGACGCCTGCAAACATTGTACAGATGGGAATTGGGTGTTGCGGCTACTTGTGATTAGTATATTAAGGGTCGGGGGACAGACTGCCAGAGTATAACTAGGGTCTGGGTCGATGAACCAAACCGCCTGCAACAATGTGTTTATGGATTGATTGATTGACAGGTGAGGAAGGTGATTGGGAGCAGCAGCATGAGGAGCTATCGATGCTGTCGGAGAACGACAAGCATCACTCGGATTTGGGTAATTATCGCCTTATACCGTTCTTCTTCTTCACCCTTCTGTCCTCTACTGCTTTATTTAGACTGACCGGAGTATTTCGTCCTAACGTAACGTCGTAACATCGCTCGCGGCGAGCATGTTACTGGCATTGCTGACTTCCCGCGATCAGTGCTCGTTTAGAACACAACTGCTCGCTTGTGGCCTTGTGCTCGGTCTCTCCATACGCCAAAGCAAAAATCTGAATTACAGTCAATTGCGACAATTTGTCCAAGGAAAATATTTAAAAAAAAAAAACATTTTTATTTTTACGGAACTGAATTTTCGACCAGACTAAAATGCCACACATCAAGGTTTTTGAAACCCACATATATACCATACCCTAAAAACGATGTAGGACAATGTAGTGAAGGAAACTGTGTAGTCAGAGATGAACTAATATACCAGTATATGGATCAACCGATTAATTTACCTTCTGCGTTAATGTACCTTTTATTACTATATATTTTACATTTTGCCCTACGTTTTCTTATTTGTTTTTTAGTATTGTAAACTTTAATCCCATGTCCCCAAATGAGTAATGGAAATTACTCATCGGGAATATAATAATTGTGACCTATGTATGTATGTAATATGCTTAAATAAATAAATAAAATTAAATTAAGAAAGGTGTGTTGAGATGGTTTGGACATCTAGAACGAATGAGTGAGGAAAGAACAGTAAAACAAATTTATTAGGCGAATGTTAGTGGGAAAAGAAGCAGAGGAAGACCGCGAAAAACATGGCACGATCAGGTATGCCAAATACTTGAAAGTGGTCAGGTTGGGAGTCGTAACAATCGGCGGGTATGTATGAGGAGATGCATGAACGTGGAAGAGGCGAAGAATGTTTGCAAGGACAGAGTGGTGTGGCGCTCTATCCTCTCTGCCTACCCCTGTGGGGAAGCGGCGTGATGGTTAGTTAGTTAGTTTTTAAATAAATAAACTTTCCATCGTTTTAAATTGTCATGTAAGAAATACTTTTGTATGTGAACGATAGATGATTCATCTCTGGATGTTATTAGCATGCCCAGTGGCGTAGTTGGGTAGACGCTCGACTGCGAAACTGGCGTAGCAGGTTCAAGTCCCGCCGACTGCAAAATAAATTCAAGAAAGACTTGTTTTCAATTGGTCTGGGTGTTTGTGATGTATTTTTCACATTTACCTTCCCTATCCTTACCGTCCTACCTGCGGACAACACTGTAATAGAGGCTTTTGGGGTTATTCCTTTAAAAATAAATTATAAAAAAGCAATACTTATATTTTCAAATGTTTTATTTTAAATCACTCTTTCTGCGGCGTCAGATTGCATTTGCTTGTTCAATTATGAATTGCCGTTAATGGATAACGTTAGCTATACCGATTTACCTATTTCGATATACCTATTACGATATACCTATTTCTATCTTCGCAAAATATACATATATATATATATTTTTTCTTTATTTTAAATTCTTTTGCATTGTACAAACATGACATAAATTCAAATACAAAAAAATATGAAAATATAAATAAAATAAAAGATCCCACAAAGGCATGGCCTGTGTGTGGGTATACAATATAATTTAGGTCATAGTAAAGGGCACTGGCAAGAATACAATAGGTATTATAAGTAGAACTAGAATAATAGTGTTAATATAAAATACAAAAAATACAAAATACTTGACTATCAGTAAACAAAAATATATTTTTTTTAAAAATAAAATTAAAACATACAAACATAAACAAGATGAAAAAATTAAAAGTTAGCAAGCAAGTACTACATGAGTGATATGTCTGCATGAAAAAGTAGCTCAAATCTGTCTCTTCAATAAAAAATCTAAGCAAAATTTTTAATCTACACAATCTTAGGTAATTAACATCTAACAAAAAGTCTTTGTGGAACAAATTGAACAGTTTTGGAGCCATGAAAAATGAGTGTCTTTGCGCACGTCTGGTTTTACAAAAAGGGATTTCTAATAAATTATTCATTCGCATGAGTTGAACCATTCCAACCCTGCCTTGTCGTCCTTGCAGAAGCCTTCCTGTCGCACCTGGTGCTGGAGGAGTACGATGACTACTCCTCGGGGGCCACCAGCCCCGTGCCGGCGCCAACCGCGGCCGCGCCACCCGCCCTACCACAGGTGCGTTGCTCTCCGCCTAACTCGCTCCCACAAGTAGCGTGTCCTCTATATCGTAGT
Source organism: Brachycentrus maculatus (assembly GCF_059751285.1). Taxonomy (NCBI): domain Eukaryota; kingdom Metazoa; phylum Arthropoda; class Insecta; order Trichoptera; family Brachycentridae; genus Brachycentrus; species Brachycentrus maculatus. The sequence continues at coordinate 131,794 of NW_028280861.1, forward strand.
CGTACAGGAGAAAGTGACCGACTACCAAAACGTAAAATGTTCAAGAGGGCCGTTTAAGTCACTTTTGCTTGGCAAGAAAATAAACATCAATGCAGTTAGTCATTTTTACCAAGTCAATATATTATACTTCCAAGTTTAAAATCCTTTGGGATGTTTTCAGGGCAATATTAAGCTAGTAAGATATCAAATAGTCAATGATCATGTTTTTGTAAAAAATGCACTTGGTCACTTTCTCCTGTATGACTACGATATATATGTATTTAATTTTAAATCAAACACAAATTTTTTTGAGTCTACAAAGTTGTAGTTTATTGTTAAAAAAAAACACAAAAATCAATATTTTGACAATTGTTTCGCCTGGTTATGGCATTTTCAAACGGATTACCAAAAATGAAATGAAATTTCTTTATAACTTTTATTTTATATTAAAAATACAAAATGCAACTTTGTTTTAAAATATATATAAATATTTAATTATAATGTCTACCGGTTTTCAAGCTAACCGCTTCTTTATCAAGTCTATTAATACTAAAACACTATCTACTTAACAAAATTCTAAATATTTTAACATCTAGGCAAAACAGCTTGGGTAGATCTCAAGTGGCTAAAAAGTTATATTTTATTCATATAAAAAACAGGTTTCCGACCCCCTTGGTCTAGCATTCAAATCTTGTCTGTCCCCAGGCCGCCCCGGCCCCGGGCTGGCTGAAGAACGCCATGTCGGTGGAGGAGCTTGAGCGCAGCATGCTCAGCCAGCAGCAGCTGCTGGTGCCCCCGCAGCTGCAGCGTCTGCGGCACGCCCAGCAGCCCAAGGCGCCGCCGCCCCAGCCGCCGAGGCACAACATGCCCGTGCTGATGCCCTTCTTCCAGGTGACTAGCTATCACATCATCTTTCCGTCCGCCCGCCGGTGGATCGTGCAATGGATATCAATTTAACATACTCAACCCATAAAGGATTGTATTAGACTCATTTTGTGTTTATAACAGCCGATATAATCAATATTTGCATTTATCATTTTCTTGTGGAAAATTCGCCTTTGTAAATACGTTGTTTTCGTAAGTTGGTAATGAGTGACGTCACAGAAACGATTGACTTATTTCAATATTAACATTGCTAAGTTATTAATAATAATAAATAATAAATTAATATTTTCATTCATCATGTTCTTTTGGAAAATTCGCAAGTATAAAAGATATATAAAATAATAATAAACCCCTTATCCGCACCCCAATGGTGCATAAGGCACTGCTTCATATAAACGCAGTGTTATCTTGATCTTTTACATATGAAGGAAAGGTGATCAGCCCTCCGCTTCAGGTACCAGTCCAGGGTAATATTGAATAAATATTACTGTGAAAAAATCACTCACGTTTATTTGACCCCCCCTGGGAATCGAACCCGGTAGCCGAGCGTGCTGACCATTACACTACAGAGGCGGACCTAACATATATAATGGATCATTATCTGGGAGGAATATATAATTTAATATACTCAACCTATAAAGGTTTGTATTAGACTCGTGAACTCGTGTGTTTATAACAGCCGATATAATCAATATTTTCATTCATCATTCCCTTTTGGAAAATTCGCCTTTGTAAATACGTTGTTTTCTTAAGTTGGTAATGAATGACGTCACAGAAACGATGGACTTTTTTTATATTGGTAACATTGCTAAATTTTTGGCGGCTCTATTTGTTGATATCTATGGTCCAACGCCGCAACTAAACTGATTTCGCAGTAATTTTTTGTTATTCTTTTTAATTTTTCAGAACCGATTTCCGACCAATATGATGCCTCCCGGGATGCCCCCCGCCATGATGGGGATGAGGCCTCCCTTCCTCTCTGGTCCGCCGCCTCCAATGCACCCTTTCGGGAACTTCAACGTAAGGATAACTTGACCGCAAATCCACTCCTAACGCTCACTCTCAATGCAGCCATTTTCGCAATCAAAAAGTATTAATTTTAAAAGTGTCTCAGCTTGATATGAAATGTGTATCATTCTTCCCTTTTTTATGAAAGAAGATGGAACCATTAACATTCCAGGGCTTACGACCTGGCATATGGCTGATCACTTTATACACTCGTGTAATATTCACCATTTTGCCCATTATTGAACACGTCCATATTGCATTAATTTCTTGAAACCTGTATAAATAGTGTAATGGCAAAGGGGTATATCTGTTAAATTTTTCATTTTCTAAGTTTGTTCCGCAAAATGTCTAAAATAGTGTATTCCATAATCTAGCAAAAAGATTTTGCTGTAGTTGCAATACTTTTAGTTTTATTAAGATATGTACATATAAAAATACATAAAACAAGCGAGTTATTTAATTTCACAAGTTTGTTTATGCTCTCCTGTAAAATTTGGTCTGGGACAGATATACCCCTTTGCCTTTACACTAACGATATATGCAATGGCCTTAGATCCTTCTCCATACCGGTAAGGTTTTTGGGAATCAAACATTGAATATCAAAATAATATAACATTGTCAAAAAGTATTATTTGAAATTCATGAATCGTTTTACGTTCCAGCAATTGCCACCCAATAAGATGCCTCCGGGAATTCTGCAGAGGCCGCCGATGACAAACCTCCAGGCGATAGAGCAGCAGCAGCAGCAGAACAACATGCACCACCCGGGCGCGATGCACCCCCCCATGGGCCAGCAGATGGGCAACATGAACCCGCAGGGGGGCAACATGAACCCGCACATGGGGAACATGGGCCAGCCGATGGGCGGCATGAACCCGCAGGGGGGCAACATGAACCCGCAGGGCGGCAACATGAACCCGCAGGGGGTTGGCATGAACCCGCAGGGCGGCAACATGAACCCGGCCATGATCAACATGAACCAGATAATGGCCAACATCAACCAGCGTGTCAACACCATGGGCCAGCGTGCCCCGATGGGCATGAATCCGCAGCCGCACGGAGGCGTAATCATGCACAACCAGATGAACGCGAGGAACAGTCACCCGCCGCCGGCCGTGAAACATCAGAACAACGTCCAGGGCCAGGGGAAGAAGACCAACGGTAGGAACGATGAGCGGGTCTTCTCCCAGGAAGAGGTCATGCAGATAATTCAGGAGACTCATCCGCTGTTGAGCTGTTTGCAGAAATTCCGGAGATCAAAGATGGACGATTTTATGGGAAGTAATAATCAGGTATTTTATTATTTATATATACTTATCAGTGGCGGTTGGTGACTTTTTGTAGAAGGGATGCTGGACATCAAATGTTTATACTCGTACTTACTACGTATTAGATATTGATATGCACATCTAGACGCCACCTCCATAAATCCATAAATCAATAATTACAGATACAAAACATGATCCATTTGTTTTTATTTATTTCAATTATGAAGTAAATCGCAGGTTAATTATATTCAATAACAATGTGACTTCAGTATTCAAGCTCAAAAGCAGCAAACTGTCAAAGCAACGCGCGCACTAAGAACAATCCAATAGAGTATGTGATTCTGTTCATTGTACAAATTAGTATTAAAGACGTTTCATGTATGTTGGATGCTGTCATTAATATTGTATCCAGTTGATATGTATGTTGGATGCTGTCATTAATATTGTATCCAGTTGATATGGATGTTGGCTTGCGGATCTCAGTGCGCATGCGCGGAAAGAACGTAGGTTCTTGCACTGTGCACGCGGTTTACACATTGCTTCCAGACCAAGTATTGTTTCCGTAAATGCGTTTTACGCATTTCACAGTATTTGAGAATGTATGTGTATTTAGACTCGCCCGCAATTTTTGTATTGTGTAATTTTTTTGCGCTGAGACGGTACGATATATGCACGATGTTTTATAATAATAATATTTGTATAATCTGGAAAGCGGCGTTTTTGGAAGAAAAAAAAACACATTAAGGTCGCTGTAGAAATATCAAAATATTTAAATTGCATTATTGCTGTTTACGGATAGAAGTATAAATCTTTTTACTCTAAAATGCAAGGGATGCGGAGCATCCACCGCGCTTGGTACGTATCTTCTTCTTAGCTCCATCCCAGGTTGTCGTCTTCGTAGACTGTTGGGGTCAGCTCTCCTCGTCCTCAGGTTGTAGGTCCTTCTATCATGGACAACGTCACCTAGGCCATGCCTTGGGATCATGTTATCTCTCTGCAGCATCCATGAATTCTTTAATCTTCCTCTAGATGTCTCGAGGAAGATCCATGGCGATTGCCTGGTTCACAATATGACCAGGTTCTCTGCGCCCTATGTGCCCATACCACCTTCAGTATACTAACAGCAACACTCAATTCCCATCTGTGCAATGCTTTTTGTTACAATTTTAATATTCCGCTCTCTACCAACAGTGTGTAAAAGATGCTTTTAAGCGTTTCTCGCAAACAATGTGTTAGTATACTAATTAGGGTCATATACTAATTACGAGTAACCTAATCACCCAATTACCATCTGTACAATATTCTTTGGTGTCATGTAATATCAGCAATTTGACGAAATTTTTGCAAAGGCAGGAGGTGATATTTCTTACATATTTGAAGATATTGATATGAATGGAATAGTTTCAAACGTAACACATATCGCTGACTCCTTTCAAGAATGTCATAAATCAAAAAACTTGATTTTTTCAAGAGAATGTTATTAAAGTTTAAAATGAAATACAATGTATTAAAAATAAATATCAAGCCACTTATTGATCTTTTTACCGTCCAACAGATCTTTTTAGGTAAAACCTGAAGGTTTTTTCTCCATTTAAATTAAATATGCAAAATTTTTCCTTTTTCCTTTTCTTCAAAATGCAAAAACAACACTTTCTGCCCTGTAGCGGGTAAATATTAAGTTAAAAATATGCCGCTTTTGCTGGGATATAGTACATTTTCTGGGGATTCCAAAAACATGCACAACTGAAATTTGACGATTTTTTATATATGACGTTGTTGAAACGAGTGAGCGATATGTACTGTGTCACGAGATTGATCAATATATCTAGAAGTTCCAAAAATCGCGACAATCATGGGTAGAATTGGTAAATGTTGCACGTGTGTAAGGTGATCACTTAACCAAGCCTGTGACAAAAAAAAGTCATGGGTAAAAAACAGGTTTAAAGTCCTGTGAAATGCCCAGACTTCCATATTCTTTTTTCTTCATTTATGTTGAGATGTAAAAAATAATTTAGTGACTGTACCCGTAATTTAATTAAGGACTAAAATTATTCTCGATTTTTGATTTATGACGTTCTTGAAAGGGGTGAGCGATATACTCGACGAATTTCTTTTGTATGATTTCAATACGCGATTTATGCACAACGTGACGCACATTCTATGCACAACGCGATATCTGCACGTTGTGCATAGAATGTGCATTAAGTCAATTTTAGAGGACTTGCACAAAAACAAAGAGCCATACGTCATTAACCACACTAAAAGCGCAAGATCAAAAACTGAAGGCAAAATAAACATTCCTCGTGTGAGATCTTCGTTTGCCCAAAGACATTCAAATTTTATAGGCCCTAAAATTTATAATATGTTCCCACAAGAAATATTATGTTCAGTTGGAAGTAAATTCAAAATGCACACAAAAGAATGGCTCCTAAAAATTGGAAGATCCCAGCTGGAGCAGCAAATAAAAGTTTGTGTGTGATTAATCTATGTTTCAGTGTTTTATAATTATATAATCCTATTTTCTAATTTTATAATATTACTCCTTTAGATTTTACTTTTCTTTTAGTTCAACTCTCTATTCGCTTTCATTTTATAATTATTATTTCATATTATTTCAGTCTTACCACTTTTATATTATCATTCAAAATATATAAAGCTGTATTATAAAACGAATAAGCATACCCTGCCTACCTCAGAACAGGTATCTCCAAATACCTAGTGAGGATAAAAAGTGTCCAATAAAAAATATATATATATATATGTATATATATAAATATGTATAACTTAAGTACAAAATTATATCAAATAATAAACGCTGTTCTGCAGCACTGAACCTGAATGATCATGTGTGTTTGTGCCCAGCGGAGGGGAGATGGGGACCAGTACAGCGGACTCATGTCGCAGAGAGAGAAGCAGTGGCTGCTCAACATACAGCTGATGCAGCTCAACACCGGGACGCCCTACATGGACGACTACTACTACACGGTACGTATGCCCCGGCCACGCCTTTTTTCCGTCCTCATTTGTAAAGATTGTGTCTGGTTGTAATCAAGGAAAAATAATCATGATTTGTGAAAGGGATTTTGTCTACCTCCGTAGTGTAATGGTCAGCACGCTCGGCTACCGTTCTGGAGGTCCCGGGTTCGATTCCCAAGGGGGGTAAAATAAATATAAGTGATTTTTTCACCGTAATATTTATTCAATATTAACATGGACTGGTACCTGAAGCGGAGGGATGATCACCTTTCATTCATGTATAAAACGATCAAGATAACACTGCGTTTATATGACACAGTGCCCTATGCACCATTGGGGTGCGGATAAAGGTTTTATCATTATTATTGCTTTGAATAATAGAAGAAAATTCGTTTTACGGCCCGCTGTAAAATGTCATTTCTGAAATCTGGCCCGGCTGCTGAAAAGGTTGGCCACCCATGGTTTAGAGCGTTTTTATTTAGGACACTCCCCTTAAAAGTGTGCATCGTCATTTTCCAGGTGTTCTTAGACCGACAAGCCAAGAAGGAGAAACGGCAGGAGATGAAGGAAGCCCACAAGGCCAACCAGAAGAATCATCCCTTTAGCCAGCAGAATCTCAACAACCGCTACCACGGTAAATACCCCCACCCCCCCCTTCACCAACTACCTCCTGTCTCCATTCAAATCCCCCCAAAACAACAGAGCATAAATTAATGAAATAACGTATAATGTACCCGGCTACCGTACCCGTCACACGTCACAATCTTTATTCAGAGTACCTGTCCTTCCAACTAATTATGCGCAGAGTTCACCTATGTCTCGTATGGCTAGCGAGTACAACTCATATTATTTTTTAACATCTCATCAAAGATGAAGAAGTATATGGAAGTACTGGGCATTTACGGGGCTGACGGCCGTCATAGGCTGGTTTAAGTGATCACTTTACACACGTGTGACATTCACCAATTCTACCCATTATTGACAACCACACTACTCAAATTCTTGGAAGTTCTATATATCGCTCACTCCTTTCAAGAACGTCACAAATCAAAAAACTTGATTTTTCAGGAGAACGTTTTTAAAGTTTAAAAATATAACACAATGTATTAAAAATAAATATCAAGCCACTTATTGAACTTTTTACTGTGCAACCTGAAGGTAAAACCTGAAGGTTTTTTCTCCATTTGAAAGATATTCAGTATTTAAAAAAAAAATTAAACAATACCTTTTCTTAAAAATGCAAAAACAAAATTTTCTACCCTGTAGCGGGTAAATATCAAGTTAAAAATATGCCTCTTTTGCTGGGATATAGTACAATTTCTGTTCATTCCGAAAACATGCACAACTGAAAATTGACAATTTTTGTTTTATGACGTTCTTGAAAAGAGTGAGCGATATATGAACCAATTTAGAAACCTTGTTCTTGAATCACTAGAACTTCACTAGAGACATCTATTTGTGAATGCCCAGACTTCCATATTCTTCTTTATCTTTGATAAGATGTTAAAAAATAATATGAAAATAACTCCTGTAATTGGAGATAATCCGGATTTTGTGAACAAGTATTTGGACACACTCAAAATGTTGTAGTACAACTCATGTTTTAGCCAAGCTGACATTTTCAATTGCGGAAAATCTGTGTTGACAAGTCGAATGGTGAGCATATTGTCCTCTCAAGATCTTGAAAAACTATGCTTCTCTGCATTCGATTAAATTCAATTTCAATTTAAATATAATATACACATTACAAACTTAAATTTAAATCGTATACATTAACATAGATATGGGCAATATAAAATAGAAAATAAGCAAGAATACTATTGCTTAAGGTGTAGAAGAACCCAACTTCGGAAAACTCCTTCAGACGCATGGAACAGATCAATATTCAATGAGATATTGTTCAACATAGCGGTAGCTCTTCCTACAGGCATAACCATCGGCAGGTTGGTCCTGTGTATAGGAATGTGAAACAATCTATGTCGACGCTGTCTTAGCTAACTATCGGGAACATACAGACCACTGTTCCGGATAATTTCAGGATTATCGATCATACCGCGCAACAATCGATGCGTTGTATGTATGTCCCTGCTAAAATCAACATCACACTCACACACACACACACACACACACACACACACACACACACACACACACACACACACACACACACACACGCACGCACACACGCACACACACACATTCATTCATTTGCAAGATCTACACTAAATATTTTGTACTAATCTTTATGTTTCTGTGATTGTTTAATGTATATCTTTTCATTGTTTTGTTTTACATATGGCTCACTCCTTTCAAGAACGTCATAAATAAAATAAAAATATATTTTTCAGGAGAACGTTTTTAAAGTTTAAAAATATAATACAATCCAATAAAAATAAATATCAAGCCACTTATTGAACTTTTTACTGTGCAACAGATCTTTTTGGGTAAAACCTTAAAAAAGGTTTTTTCTCCATTTGAAAAATATTAAATATATTTTTAAAAATAATTAAAACATACCTTTTCTTCAAAATGCAAAAACAACACTTTCTGCCCTGTAGCGGGTAAATATTAAGTTAAAAATATGCCGCTTTTGCTGGGATATAGTACATTTTCTGGGCATTCCGAAAACATGTACAACTGAAAAATGACGATTTTTGATTTATGACGTTCTTGAAAGGAGTGAGCGATATGTTGCTGTTGTTAACCAAAAAAATAATGAAAAAAAGAATGAAAGTCAAATCCCCCTAAAACAAAATTTACGGATGAACGAAATGTGTTAACATAAAGAAAAAGCAAGTGTAAGAATTATTTTATTCACAACATTTTGAGTGTGTACAATAAAAATGTTGTGTATAAAATAACTGATCAAAGTATTTAAATTTTCAAATCAAGTTTTGCAAATATGAATGTGTTATTCAATTTTTATACTCACAATTATCCATTGTTGCGGCCACAGGAAACTCGGGAAATGGTGAGGGCTCCGGGGGCCGAGAGCGGCGCAACAGTTCGAGAAGCACTGACGGCGCCTCCACCAAGGAGGGGCCCCGACATTACGTGCCCACGCAGTTTGAGAACTCCCTCGGGAAACTGCAGGTCAGTAGTACAGACATTGGTTTTTTTTTATTAAAATTTCTGTGCTCATCTTCATACATTTTTACTACTGTTGTGAATTCAGGGTGTGAAGACTGGTGGTTAGACGTGGATTGGTGTCAATTATGACCTTTAACTTGTCGTCATCAGACTTCAATGGCCGTCCTGTACGTGGTTTATAAATTAGTGAAAAATCTCCAGATCGGAATTTTGTAAACCATCTTCGTACCTGTCGAACTTTGATGACATCTACTCCATACACTTCACAAATGTTTTTGGTTGCCACACTCGCGGTATTGTCTTTACGGAATTCATAAAGTAAACAATGACTTTATCGAGCGACATTTTGAAAAAATACAAGGGGTCTCTACTGTACTCTGGCCAGGCCAAAACTGAATAGAAAGTAGATGGAAAGTATCCTTTATACAATGGAATCATAAAAAAGAAGATACTAATAATCATTTCTGAAGAACTGTTTTTTTTTCCTGGGATCATAAAAACGGTCATAACTTTTGCATCAACCCAATATGTAAATGATGTCTTTTTATATAGTGTGTGTTCCTATTTCCAGTGCGGTTCGGTGACGGCGCCCCGCAAGATCATGGACGTGGAGGTGGTCTCCGAGTCGGGCGGCAGCGGGGGCGCCAGCGGCAGCGCGCGCCACGGCCGCCAGACGCTGCTGGCCATCGAGGCGCTCTACCGCCCGCTGCTGCGGGCCGAGGACCTGAACGAGCCTCTCGCCATCGCCAACGCGATCGTGCTTGCGGTGAGCCTCCGTCCAGCGGTTTCTCCTGTAGCACATTCTTACCAACCCTCTACCTATTACCGGCCCTTTGGTTACCAGAATCTAACTTCCTTCCTCTGCTCCTTTTTCCAATTACATTCGCTTCATAAATTTGTTTTACCCTTCTTTCCTCACTCATTCGTTCCACATGTCCAAACCATCTCAACACACCTTTCTTAATTTTATCGATAATGCTTGTCTCAGCTTTGCATTCCTTCCTTATTTCACTATTCGAACATCTATCATACATCGTTTTGTCGCACATTCTTCTGAAAAATTGCATTTTGACTGCATTCAGTCTACTTTCATCCTTCTTTTCCCAACTCCATGTTTCACTTCCATGCATTAGGGTCAGAACCAGGACTCCGTTGTGTACTGCCAGTTTAGCTTTCGCTGATAGGTTTTTATTTGCTAAAACTGATTACAGTGCACCATTCACTTTGTTCCCAGCATTCACTCTCCTTTCTATGTCTTTATCAATCTTTCCATCCCTAGAAAACATACTACCCAAATATACAAAATCATTTACCTGCCCCAAAATCTCTCCATTTACCAATATTTCACACTGAGATCTACATTCATCTCTTTCAATGCTTTTAATATACATGTATTTTTTCATTTGTCCATTTTGACTTGGGTTTTGTGGTCGCAGGAGCGATGGGAGAAACAGCGCGCGCTGGCGGCCGAGGGCGGAGGGGAGGGGGTTGCGGAGGTGGCCCCGCCCGCCGCGGCGGAGAGCAAGGCCGAGCTGCTGGGCGTGCTGCTAGGCGGCCTGCTGCAGGAGGACCGCCTGCCCGCCTTCCTCAGCGTCAGGAAGGGAAAGGTGAGTCCGGTCGAGCGGGGGTCGCGACGCGGCGCTCCAGCAAACCCAAGGACCCTTATGGAGCGCTGCATCATATACAGGCGGTGTTATATTATGACCCAGATTACAAGCGTTCAAATCAGAATGCACAGAGACGCAGAGATATGAATGAAGTGTTAACATGAAGGAAAGGTGATCAGCCCTCTGCTTCAGGTACCAGTCCAGGGTAATATTAGAGTGTCCACCTCCGTAGTGTAAAGCGTAGCACGCTCGGCTGCCGTTCTGGAGGTCCCGGGTTCGATTCCTAGGGGGGGTCAAATAAATATAATGGATTTTTTCACTGTAATATTTATTCAATATTACCCTGGACTGGTACCTGAAGCGGAGGGCTGATCACCTTTTCTTCATGTGTAAATGATCAAGATAATTCTGCGTTTATATGAAGCAGTGCCCTATGCACCATTGGGGTGCAGATAAGGGTCTTATTATTATTATATTTTTTATTAAAATCACCTCCCACTGGGAATCGAACCCGTGTTGGGTTGTGGTCCCGTGGTTAGTGTCGCGGACTCTTGACTCAGGGTTTCTGGGTTCGAACCCACTCTACCACAATTTGATACCTATTTCTAATAATGAGCCGCTTAGGCTCACAGAAATAGTATGAAATTGAAATATTTTTATAAACAATAAAAATACAAATACTCCACTTCTTTTTTAAACCCAGGACCTCCAGTACGGTAGCTGAACGTGCTGACCATTACACTACAGAAGCGGACAATTTTATGTTGTAATATTTGTCATTTAACCATTTCCACTCTGACCATTTTTTTCTCATAACTGGTCAGCTACTCTAATCAAAAAAATGCGATGTTTATCTACCATTGAAATAAATATTTTGGTTCCCTAATTTTGGGACACTCTGTCTGGCAATTCGTATGACCATGTTAATTAAGATTAACTGTATTTATCTGAAATATTTTTTGGTAGAATATACTCGGGTGATAGAGAAATCAGCGATTAAAGTTATACCTGCGCCTGGCCAGACATTGTGGCCCACGGAGCTGCCTACTAGAATCATACGGGCCAGAATGTCTGGCCTACAGAGTTTTTAGAGTTAAAAAATATATATAACGTAGATGAACATCTTGCCACGGGATCTGCCTAGTGAGACCTTTATAAAAAAAACCACATATAATGTTAAAAGTAGTAATAAACAAATAAATAAATAAAATGAATAGTATCTGAGGTATGGTGGTTTGACTTTGTGAGGAATGAAGAGATAAGGCATAGGACGCAGAAAATCTTGGTCACAACTGTCGTCAAGAAAAGGCGATTCAGTTGGCTTGGCCATGTACTCCGCATGCCTCCCGAGAGCTGCCATCAAGCTTGCCTCTTTTACAAGGCATCAGGTTCACGCCGCCCAGTACGACCACTGCTGACAATTTGTCGGCAGTTCTCGTCAGAACTTGGGGACGCGGATCTGACTTGGGAGGATGCAAGGGAGCTGGCAGTCGAAAGAAAACCCTGGAGACAGTTTGTGGACTCCATATGCTCCACCTAGGGAGCGGATATGGTTTAATGATAATAAATAATCTGAGGTAGAAGGTGGTGGCGTGTAGTGACGGTCGTATTGCATTGCAGCTGCTGGTTCTGCGCGTGCTGGCGTGCGCCACGCCCTGCGAGTGGTGGCGCGCGCAGCTCGGGCGCCTGTGGCCGCGCCTGCTGCGCTGCCTGCCCGCCGCGTGCCGTCGCGACGCCGCGTGCCTCGTCCCTCTCCAACACCACTTTGCCAGGTCAGTGTACGCTCGAGGACTCTCAATGGGTTATGTTATACATCAGACAGATGATTTCTGGGGGTTTTGAGGGTGTCTCAACTAAGATATGAAACATGCATAACTTGTGGCCTGTTTTTAACACATATTGAAAGGGTACGCCTGCAGACCGCTGGCGACGTGATATAATAATTGTGCGCATATAGTTTCTTCTTCTTCTAACCCTTATCCACACCCTAATGGTGCATAGGGCACTACATCATATAGAAGCAGTGTTATCTTGATTGTTAAATACACGAAGGAAAGGTGATCAGCATTCAGGTAACATTAAATAAATATTATACTGAAAAATCATTAATATTTATTCTGACTCTCTTGGGAATCGAATACCGGGACCTCCAGCATGGTAGCCTAGCGCTCTAACCACTATGATATGCATCCACAATTGGAATTGACACAATATGGCTATATACCAATTCAGTATTAGAATGGAGTTTTGAAAGAGTTTGTGTGTTGCAGCTACCTGAACGGCACGGAAGGCTGGGCCCCCGTTTCGGACCTGTGCGCCGTGCTGGCCGAGGGCGGCTCGGGGGCGCGCCCCTCCACCCCCGCCATGCACCGGAGCCCCGTGCACTTCCTGCTCTCCACGCAGGTACGTGCGGAGCTCTGCGATTCACAATTTCATACCTGATCATTGTCTTTTTCTTCTTAAGCCCTCTGTCCACCGCTGGCTTCTTCTACATTCTTCTTTTTTCTGTCTGTTTGTACCCCCCACAGTGGCTATGCCGTCGGACCATCTCTTTGAAAGTCTTCCATCACTTCTTTATTCTCCCAACGTCTTAAAATTTTAGGGGTCCATTTTGGTCCTGTTACGCCAGGTGAGTCGTTGCAGCTCTTCTTCATTCTTCTTCAAACCCTTATCCGCACCCCAATGGTGCATAGGGCACTGCATATGAACGCAGTGTTATTTCGATTGTTAACACATGAAGGAAAGGTGATCAGCCCTCCGCTTCAGGTACCAGTCCAGGGTTATATTGAATAAATATTAGAGTCAAAATGACTTACATTTATTTGACCCCCCCCTGGGAATCGAACCCGGGACATCCAGAATGGTAGCCGAGCGTGCTGACCATTACACTATGGAGGCGGACAGCTCACTAAAGCTCAAAGGAAGAATCTAGAAGTTTTGAAATTAGGTGCCTGAGGCGAATACTGGGTATAAAGTAGTATGACTTGGTCAGGAATGAGGATGTGAGGAAAAGAACCCAACAGCCCCTCATACTGGAAGTACTGAAGAGGAGAAGGTGAACATGGTTGAGACATGTCCTCAGAATGCCGCCTGAGGGCATTAACTCCTCATGTCTCTTCTTTCGACCATTCACCGACTATACTCAGTGGAACTTGGAAATGCCGGACTGACCTGGGAGGAAGCCAAGGAGATTGCGCATGACAGAGTGACTTGGAGACGTCTGTGTTGGCCATATGCTCCATCTAGGGAGCGAACATGGATGAAGATAAAGAAGAAGATGAAGTTAACAACATGTTCTGCCCATTGCCACTTTAGTCTTGCTACGCAATCCATGATATTCTTTTGCAACCTACATTGGATCACATAGTGCACTGATGGAGCGAGTAGTTAGGTAGTTCAGTTAGACAGCTACATAGATCTGACGCCTCCACAGCCCCGACCAGCACAGCAGACTTCATTACAATATCCATTCTCTTCCAGCTGGGCCTGTCTCTGCTGGTGGCGCTGATGGAGCGCGCGGCGCGCCTGCCGCGCCCGGGTCCGGCCGCGTGGGTCGCGCTTCTCCGCGCGCTGGCGCACGCGGCCGCGCAGGCGCCCGCCGCCACGCGGTCCGCGCGCCCGACGCGCGCGCTCGCGCCCGCCACGCTGCGCACGCTCGCCGCCGCGCTCGCACCCGAGGAGCGGGAGGCGCTTGCCGAGCTGCTGTGTTGACAAGGCGCGCCGAGCGAGGTGAGTCTTGTGAGTCTGTTGAGTCATCCATGAGTCGGTATTTTGTTGAGTTGATTTTTCGATAGATGTATACTGGTGAGGTTAGTGTAAACACTTGTGTATCGTTCACCATTCTATGAACTTTAGCTCAGGTAAGGTTAGGTTATGCACTTATGGGTCCAAGGATCACATATAAGATGTTTAGATGAAATATAATGTATTTTTTAAAAACATTTTTAGCTAAAAGACACAAGATTGTTAGGTCGAATATATAACATTTATGGGTCACAAGTATGACATTTTTAGACAAAAAATATGATATTTTTAGATGAAAAATATGGCATTTTTAAATGAAAGATATTTTTTTTATGAAAAATATATGATATGACATTTGTAGGTCCAAGGATGACATTGTTTGATGAAAAATTTAGGATATTTTTAGATGAAAATGGATGATATTTTTAGGTGAAAAATTTATGATATTTTAGATGAAAAAGGATGAAATTTTTATGTCCAGGGGTGATAATTTAGATGAAAAATTTACATTATTTTTAGATGAAAAAGATATAATTTTAGGTCCAAGGAAGACATTTTTAGATGAAAAGTTTTTGATATTTTTAGATGAATAAGGATGACATTTTTAGATGAAAAATTAATGATATTTTTGATGAAAAAGATATGATATTTTTAGGCCCAGGGGTGACATTTTTAGATTAAAAATTTATGATATTTTTGATGAAAAAGATATGAAATTTTTAGGTCCAGGGATATCATTTTTAGATAATTTTTTTTGTTGATATTTTTAGATGAAAAATATATTATATTTTTAGGTCCAGAGGTGACATTTTTAGTAATATGACGTTTGTTTTCAGAATCGATTTGGTGAGATGGCGCGGGTGAATCTATCGACTACTAAGTGCGGATGACAAGATTAGGAAATATTTTTTTTAGTTAGTATTTTTACTATGCAATTATTTTATCATACTTTTTACATGTATATATACATATAATTATATTGTAACATTCACTGTCCCATTCTATTGTATTGTTTATAATTTATTGTCTTAGCGAAAAAATAATCTACTGAATTTTGAGTGTGTCCAAATACTTGTTCACATATCTGGATCATTGCCGACAAGGAGTTATTATTTTTTGACATGTCATGTCATATATGAAGAAGAATATGCAAGTCTGGGCATTTACGGGGCTAACGACCGTCATAGGCTAGTTTGAGTGATCACTTTTTTTCACATTCTCAATTCTACCCACGATTGACAACCACATGATTCAAATTCTTGAAACTTTTAGATATATTGATCAAACTCGAAACACAGTGCTTGACTTCACTAGAACTTCACTAGAGACATCTATAGTGGGATGAGGGAAGCTTTTTTATAAAGCGGAAACTCTTTTGTTTGTATATATTTCCGAATCCTGGATTATATTCACATACTTCACCAGACTTCCGTATTCTTCTTCATCTATGTTGAGACGTCCAAAAAAATGTAAAAAATCATATTGAATATTCTATTGACTGCTTCTTTTGGAATACGCACCTAAAATTTTCATCACGGTAAATTTGGTCGACGTTATCACCTGGGAAAATATTTGTAAAGTAAATATATTAATTTTATATATTTATTGAATTTAATACGGGAAACTCTCCTTTTTACACAGTAGACGATACAATTCACGCGATTTTTCAACGCAGCATTTACAGGGCTTATGACCTGGCACAGGCCGGTTGAGTGATCCCTTTACACACGTGCTACATTCACCATCCGTCATGAGATAGATCACATGTGTATGACAGCCGAAATTTGAGTAGTGTGGTATATATAATAAGCTACAAAAAAAATTGTAAGTCATATATTCAGGCGTTTCCCAGTATGTAAAAATAATCCGGGGTTCGGATCTTGCATACAAATAAAAGGGTCTCTTCGGAATAAATGCTTTCTCAATCCAACATAGATGGCTGTTGTGAACTCATATGTACCGTGTCACGAAATTGATCATATAAATAGGAGTCAAAAATTTGAGTAGTGCGGTTGTCAAAAATATTACATGCGTGTACAAGTGATCACTTAACCTGCGTATGACAGGTCTTAAGCCCTACAAATGCCAAGACTTACATATTCTTCTTCGCCTATATTGAGATGTAAATAAAATATACAAATTACCGTGACGCATTGTTAAATAAATGTTACTTTTTTTGTCTTCTTTTTTTATGTACTGTGTAATTTTAATATTGTGTAAAAAAGGGGGTTCAACGTATTTGAAAAATGGCAGATATTTGTAAAATTATGAAGTTAATTAATAGTTATAAACATATTACAGTAAAACCTCGATATAACGGACTAATTTGGGGGGGAAGGGGGTGCGTTAAAGCTGAAAGTCTGTTATGTAAAAATATGTTAAAAATAAATAAAAAAACTTGAAAATACAAACACTGTATTTAGATATAAATGACCAATACAAAACGCAAAGGATTGTATTTATTGTCTTGCGACACTCGTCGTGAAATGACGTCGCTGTAAGATATTGACGCGCTTGCTTTCCGTAATCCTGCGTTGAAAAAGTAATCAAGTTTTGTTTGCGCTTTTGAAGTTTGCTGTTTTTTTTCTAATCAACTCAAAAATGAGATAAATGCGTATCACATAATAATAATAATAAAGCCCTTATCCGCACCCCAATGGTGCATAGGGCACTGTGTCATATAAACGCAGTGTTATCTTGATCGTATACACATGAAGGAAAGGTGATCAGCCCTCCGCTTCAGGTACCAGTCCATGGTAATATAAAATAAATATTACAGTGAAAAAATCGCTAATGTTTATTTTACCTCTCCTTGGGAATCGAACCCGGGACCTCCAGAACGGTAGCCGAGCGTGCTGACCATTACACTACGAAGGCGGACAAATACTAATGATATACAGAATTTATCGGGTACTTCGGAGGTATTTTGTGAATATCGGAAACAAAGTCGCGTGAAGAGTGTGCGGGAACCGCGACACTATAATCGCATCTCACTCTTGCATACTTGCACTGTGCCAGCGTGATGAGCTCAAAGCTCAATGTTCTCTGGCTCTGGTGGGCTAGCGGCAGTAGCTCTTGAGGTTTCAACAAGAGTGGACCCATGCTTGTTGTTCCGTGAGCATTGCTAGATGTTTTTTTTTATGTTTTCTTCAAATAAATCTAAATTATTATAATTTTTTACTTCATTTATAATTAATTAAGGGGATTAGCTATGAATGTCCGTATTTTTCCGATTTAAAATCGCTAATTTTTTATTGTGTAGTGACAACCCGACACCGGGACGCGCGTTTTTATTTAAGCACTGGAAAGAAAAGGTTAACCTTTTAACCGCGTTAACTTTGTTCCTGAGAGACGCCCGTGCGCGGGGGTATTTCACCGTTTTTAAAATGATTACTTTTATCATGTATTTAGTTAAGAAACAATTTATTTTCCTAAACAAAAACGTTCAATGGGATTCATTGTGCCTTTTTGGTACTCTATAATACACTTGTATCACATTATTCTTGGAATATATCGTAATATAAACAAATAAGATCGTAACATAAATAAATCAAAGCACGCATCGTGTGTCACTCTTACCCACTGGCGATGCGTAGCGTCGAGAGTGAGACAGATATAGGGCATGATTATGGCGCGGACTAATTACCGACCCCAAGTAAAATCAGGGATCTGTTCTTTTATTTATCCTTGTGATGTTACAAATTATTAGTCAGATATTTCAACAGATGTCATAAGGCCAAGGATTGACGTATTATTTTATCCAAAGTTCCACACCATGAAAAAATCCCTCTAAGTTGAACTGAGGTTTGAAACTTGGAGCAATGTAAAAACACAAACGCTTATGTCAGCCGCGTATGGAGCATGGTTTGTTAAAACACATACGGTTATGCGAGCCGCGTGGATCCGGTTAATAATGTACGATATTAAATTATTTTTTTTAAACATTCGACCGGATTTTTGTCTGTCCAATTGAGGTCCGTTATATCGAGGTTCCACTGTAGCTAAAAACATATATTAATGAAAATAATTGTTATTGTTATTTGTAATAATAATTTCCCATTTTGTTAATATTTTTTTAATTTTTTTTTTATTCTTATGACCTTGCAAGCAAAATGTTGAAATATATTTTTTTTTAAACATTTTTGTTTGGTAAATTTATTGAAAATTTTATTTCAGTGACAATGTAAGCGGATATGTATCCCGTCTGTCATATTGTCATTGCGGAATTTTATATGATTTTTCTCGTGTTATGAATAATTTCCGATTTTCTAACCTGTAGTCGGTATCTCTGATAACCATGAAAAGCCGTGCCGTTTTATTTTGAATTTTTTCTATGGCGTACGATATTGAAAGGGTTTTCTTAGCACAGCAGAAATCCCAGAAAAATCAAACAAGATTTTTAAGAAAACCGTTTGTGGGAAAAAAAAATTTTCAAACACGCTAAGACACTCATTTATTATTATGAAAAATAATTATATTAAAAATCTAATTTTGTTAAAAAATTCTTTAAAAATTTATAAAGTATACGGTAAGTGTACCTGTACTGCTACTCAAGTCATCTTTTCAAACCCTTATCTGCACCCAATGGTGCATAGGGCACTGCATCATATAAACGCAGAATTATCTTGATCGTTAATTGCATGAAGGAAAGGTGATCAGCCCTCTGCCTCAGGTACCAGTCCAGGGTAACATTGAATAAATATGAGAGTGAAAAAATCACATATATTTATTTTGACCGCCCCCTGGGAATCGAACCCGGGACCTCCATTATGGTAGCCGAGTGAGCTAACCACTACATTACAGAGGCGGACTTGTGATTGCACTCAAAAACAGTACTTTGTGATTATCGGTTTCGGAATAACCATTCCATCACTAGGCAGCAGTACACGGTCTACATTTGGTATCAGGACACAGTCTACAATGGACCTGATGATAGAATGGTTATTCCAAATTTTCGGATAATCAGTATGGAATCTTTAAAAATGATAAATGAATTGTCCCAAATGGAGACACCTGTAATATTGATGTATAATCCGTAGCGTGGATAATCCAGTGTCTGAATTCATTACATTTGTATATCAATGCTAATTAATATATTGGAATACTTTATGTATGAATTTTTTAATTAAACACAGATTTTTTTGAGTCTACTCAACTACTAGATTTTATGAAATTTTAAATATATACAATTTATAATTTATATTTGAAGCACTTTGTGATTTTCCATTTTATTATTAAAACGTAACTTTGTTTGAAAATCACTATAAATATTTTATTATAACTTAATTGTAATGTCTACCGGTTTTGAAGCTAACCGCTTCTTTATCAAGTTCTAGTTCCGTATTAATCAGTCTTGATAAAGAAGCTGTTAGCTTCGAAACCGGTAGACATTATAATTAAGTTATGATAAAATATTTATAGTGATTTTAAAACAAAGTTATATTTTGATTATAAATTATTAAACATGGAAAATTGGTCATTAAGTGATTCGGCAGTCATTTTGTGGTAAAACCTATCCATTTTTAATTGAATTTTCACTTATTAAATACCACTTTTTCTTAAAATCTACTGTGACACGTGTTTCGACGCATACCGCATCATTTTCAAACACCGTATGTGAAGCTAATTCTATCGAAGGTTAAGGAGGGTAAATCTTTAATTAATAATAAAAAATTGGCTGTATTAAAGCCTCGTCGGTTAGAAGGAAATTATTTATAAGGCAATTGACGGATATGACAGTAGCGCGGATATATATCCACATGCAGTAGATAAAGGGTCGCTAGTTTTAGAGCGGAAACGATTAGGTACGATGTAAGAACGGTTTTTGTAAAGTGAAAGTTGATACACGGCCTGTTCTTTGATATATGTTTAAAAATGCAACAGGCCCAGAGATGCGTTCTCAGATTGTAATATTAAAAAAAAATTGCAAATAAATTTTTAACTGTAAAAAATACCTGGTTTTATTCATTCACTGTTATACATTTCTACTAGCTACACGTTGAGGAGCGTTGGCGGCTGGATGTCAGAAGAATTGGAGGACGATGGTGTGATGAGATCAGTCACAACCACATCGCTCACTCCTTTCAATAATGTCATATATAAAAGAAACTTGTTTTTTCAGGAGATCGTTTTTAATGTTTAAAAATATAATAAAATGTATTAACCTTTTAACCGCATTAACTTTGTTCCTGAGAGACGCCCGTGCGCGGCGGTATTATGCCGTTTTTTCAAATGATTACTTTTATCATGTATTCAGTTAAGAAACGATTTATTTTCCTAAACAAAAACGTTCAATGGGATTCATTGTGCCTTTTTGGTACTCTATAATACACTTGTGTCACATTATTCTTGAAATATATCGTAATAAGATCGTAACATAAATAAATCAAAGCACGCATCGTGTGTCACTCTTACCCATTGGCGATGCGTAGCGTCGAGAGAGACAGATATAGGGCTAATTATCGACCTCAAGAAAAATCAGGGATCTGTTCTTTTATTTATCCTTGTGATGTTACAAATTATTAGTCAGATATTTCAACAGATGTCATAAGGCCAAGGATTGACGTATTATTTTATCCAAAGTTCCACACCATGAAAAAATCACTCCTAGTTGAACTGAGGTTCGAAACTTGGATCAAAGTAAAAACACATACAGCCGCGTGGATCTAGTTAAAAATAAATATCTAGCCACTTATTGAACTTTTTATTGTGCAACAGATCTTTTTAGGTAAAACCTGAATGTTTTTTTCTCCATTTGAAAAATATTTAATATATTTGAAAAAATAATTAAACAGTACCTTTTCTTCAAAATGCAAAAACAACACTTTCTGCCCTGTAGCGGGTAATTATTATGTTTAAAATATGCTGCTTTTGCTGGGATATAGTACATTTTCTTGGCATTCCGAAAACACACACAAATGAAAATTTACAATTTTTGATATATGACGTTATAGTACACTTTCCGGGCATTCCGAAAACATTTTTGATATATATATTGAAAGGAGTGAGCGACATGCGCTTTCTCAGTATGCAAATATACTTCTTTTTCTATCTCTTAACTGCACCCAATGGTGCATAGAGCACTGCATCTTATTGACACAGTGTATTTTGATCGTTGCTTGCACGAAGGCAAGATTATCAATCCTGCACTTCAGGGTCCGGTCCAGGGTAATATTAAATAAATATTAATGCAAAATTGTAAAAAAAAAATTCACCACCTCTGGGAATTGAACCCGGGACCTCCAGGTCGGTAGCTAAACACCCTGACCATTACTCTAAGGAAGCGGATATATACGGCATATATACAGGATGGCACAAAATTAATCACCATATTGGGAGATCACAAGTAGCCAACACCCAATTCCCATCTGTACAATGTTTGCAGGCGTCTCTCGCGCTCTACCTAAAGTAAGCAAATAGAACGCTCGCAAGCGTCTCCCGCTCTCTACCGACAGTATGGAAAAGGACCCTAATTATACTCTGGCAGTCTGCCGCCCGACCCTCAGTATACTAATCACAAGTAGCCGCAACACCCAATTCCCATCTGTACAATGTTTGCAGGCGTCTCTCGCGCTCTACCTAAAGTAAGCAAATAGAACGCTCGCAAGCGTCTCCCGCTCTCTACCGACAGTATGGAAAAGGACCCTAATTATACTCTGGCAGTCTGCCGCCCGACCCTCAGTATACTAATCACAAGTAGCCGCAACACCCAATTCCCATCTGTACAATGTTTGCAGGCGTCTCTCGCGCTCTACCTAAAGTAAGCAAATAGAACGCTCGCAAGCGTCTCCCGCTCTCTACCGACAGTATGGAAAAGGACCCTAATTATACTCTGGCAGTCTGCCGCCCGACCCTCAGTATACTAATCACAAGTAGCCGCAACACCCAATTCCCATCTGTACAATGTTTGCAGGCGTCTCTCGCGCTCTACCTAAAGTAAGCAAATAGAACGCTTGCAAGCGTCTCCCGCTCTCTACCAACAGCATGGAAAAGATGTTTTTGAGCGTTTCGTGCAAACAATGTGTTATGTAACTAAATACAGATTTAGTGAAGAGAGACAATCAAAATATTATGAACAATTGATGAAATCTTTACTATCAATTTACATGACCCTTGAATTCTACTTTAGATTCTGTTTTATACATATGTACTTAACCCTTTCTTGGCTGGTATCTCTTATAACAAAAAAGATATTCATGAATGGAATTCACCTGTATTTTTTTTTAATCAGTAAAAAATCTGTTTAAAAAATTTTTTAAACCATGTTTTTATTTTTAAAAATTTTTAAATAAGAGAAATATTTGTATTTTTATTATTTACTCAAATATTTCAATTTCAAACTACTTCTGTGAGCCTCGGCGGCTCATTATTAGAAATAGGTATCAAATTGTGGTAGAGTGGGTTTGAACCGAGAAACTCTGACGTAAGACTCCATGATACTAACCACGGGACACTCAGTCAATCAGTTACACTCAAAATGTTGTAATTTCAAATCTGAAGGTATGTACCTCTAATTTATTTTTTTAAATATGTGTTATTTTCCAGTCAGGAAAGAGTTAGTGCAGACAAGATAATACACAAAATATATGATGAAAATATCTAAAATTCTGCTGATAGCGTTATCAGATATCAGAGATATGACCATCAAGCACTTGTCAGTCTATAATGCCCTATTGTGGCACTCTCAAGTACCTACAACGCGTCGCGTTGGGAAAACCACCCAAATAGTGCTGCGCAATTCTGACAGGTTTTTAACAAATTGACATTTAGCACTTTGTTTACAGCTGAGCATATTTGTGTAATTCAGTAACCTTATGTTGCGGTAGTGTGCACGTATTTGTGCGTTTCAGTAACCTTATGTTGTGACAGTGTGCACGTTTTTGTACATTTCGGCTACCTTCAACTTCGTATACAATAAACACATCTTATTAGTCATACATCAATATTTAAATTATCACTTATATCTTACATTAGTTGTTATGTTACAAAAAATTAAGTTACAAAACTAACTAACTAACCATCACGCCGCTTCTCCGCAGGGGTAGGCAGAGAGAATCGAACGCCACACCACTCTGTCTTTGCAAACATTCTTTGCCTCTTCTACATTCATGCATCTCCTCATACATACCCGACGATTATTACGACTCCTGACCCGGCCGCTTTCAAGTATTTGACATACCTGATTGTGCCAAGTTTTCCTCGGTCGTCCTCTGCTTCTTTTTCCAACTACATTCGCCCCATAAATTTGTTTAACCGTTCTTTCTTCACTCATACGCTCCACATGTCCAAACCATCTCAACACACCTTTCTTAATTTTATCGATAATGCTTATCTCAGCCTTACATTCTTTCCTTATTTCATCATTCGAACATCTATCAAACATCGTTTTGCCACACATTCGTCTGAGGGATCGCATTTTGACTGCATTCAGTCTGCTTTCATCCTTCTTTTGCCAACTCCATGCTTCGCTTCCATACATAAGGGTTGGAACCAGAACTCCATTGTGTACTGCCAGTTTAGCTTCCGCTGATAGATTTTTATTTGCTAAAATTAAGTTACATAAAATAATTATAACATTTTGAGTGTGTTCGAAAATTTCTTCACAAATCTGGATTATCTCGAATTATAGGAGTTATTTTAAATATTATTTTTTGACATCTCAACATGGATGAAAAAAAAAATGGAAGCCTGGGCTTACAACCGTCATAGGCTGGTTTAAGTAATCACTTTACACACGTTTAACATTCACCAATTCTACGCATTATTGACAACCACACTACTCAAATTGTTGGAACCTTTATAGTGGGATGGGGAAAGCTTTTATTTAGCAGAGACCCTTTTATTTGGATTTTTGAAACTGGCATCCGTCAGATTACAGGGGATTTCAGATTACTGAGCTGACACTGTAAATAAAATATTTTTTCAATATAATATACAAACCCGATAATAATTGTAATATATTTTGTATCTTAAAAGTATTGTAAACTATATATATATATATATATATATATATATAAAACCCTTATCCGCACCCCAAAGGTGCATAGGGCACTACGTCATATAAACGCAGTGTTATCTTGATCGTTTACACATGAAGGAAAGGTGATCAGCCCTCTGCTTCAGGTACCAGTCCAGGGTGATATTGAATAAATATGACAGCGAAAAAATCACTTATATTTATTTTACCCCCCTTGGGAATCGAACCCGGGACCTCCAGAACGGTAGCCAAGCGTGCTCACCATTACACTACGGAGGCGGACAAACAACATAGATGAATAAAAATTAGAAAGTCTGGGCATTTACGGGGCTTATGACCATTATACCGTAATCACTTTACACTTGTGTAACATTCACCAATTCTACCCATGATTGACAACCACACTACTCAAATTATTGGATACTTTAAATATCTTTTCTATGTAATGTAGACACCCGATAATAATAACAATATATTTTGTATCTTAAAAGTATTGTTAACTTTGTGGTATGGTAATATAACACTCTTCTTATCATGTATCCTTCACTTTGTGTAATGCCACTTTAATAAGCACTAATTCGTGACTACCGGTTTCGGAATAATCATTCCATCATTAAGTCATTAAAATTAAATTATTACTTTCTGACATTCATACAAAATAAATATATTATATAATATATATATTCATTTGTCTTCTTCCTCTCTTTCAGAATTTTATTTTTGTATAAATCGCTCACTTGTTTCAACAACGTCATATTTAAAAAAAACTTGATTTTTCTGGAGATCGTTTTTAAAGTTTAAGAATATAATAAAATGTATTAAAATCAAATATCGAGCCACTTATTGAACTTTTTACTGTGCAACAGATCTTTTTAGGTAAAACCTGTAGGTTTTTTCTCCATTTGAAAAATATTTAATATATTTAAAAAAATAATTAAACAAACCTTTTCTTCAAAATGCAAAAAACTACACTTTCTGCCCTGTAGCGGGGTAATATTAAGTTAAGAAATATGCTGCTTTTGCTGGGATATAGTACATTTTCTGGGCATTCTGAAAACATCCAAAACTGAAAATTGTCGATTTTTTATTTATGACGTTCTTGAAAGGAGTGAGCGATGTGAGTTCACAGCAGCACAATGTTGGGATGAGGCAGATTTGACATTTTTTTAATTTAAATTTTTTATTTGTATACATTTATTTAAATCACAATTTTTACATGTTTAGACATTTTTTTTGCAGAAACCCACCAAGCCACCTGGTGTGTCTTGTCGGTGGAGTTCTTTTTTAATACATTTTTTATTGTTTTCAACGATTTTAACCTAATATACACACAAAAAAGAGAAAAAAATTAAGAATATAAACATTTTACAATTTTCATAGAATTAACTCTTGATCATTTACCCATTCCTTCATTTTGCCTTTGTTCCATATTTTATTTTGACCTCTAACATCCGTCGGCAACAATTGTCCGCCTCCGTGCATCTGCATATGCATCTTTTATCTGGGATATAGTACATTTTCTGGGCATTCCGAAAACATGTACAACTAAAAATTTACGATTTTTAATATATGTCGTTGTTGAAAGGAGTGAGCGAAATGTCAGACCATAATAATTTCATTTTAATGACATGATAGAATGATTATTCCGAAACCGGTAGTCACAAATTACTGCTTATTAAAGTGGTATTACACAAAGTAAATAACAAATGATAAGGAGAGTGTTGATGATAATATTAAATTAGTGAAAATGTGATATAAAACTGTGAAGTAACATTTGTGGTAAGATGGACGCTGTTAATAAACCTCAGTGCGAATGCCAGTGGCGAAGTAGGAATATTGCGACAAAAAAACACAGTGACCAATTCGGACCTGCTTCCAGAATTTACTCGGACAAGTTACAAACTAAACACATCAGTTGGCAGCAAGTTGTAACGTTACGAAGGAACAGTGGTCGAGCGGGAACAAGATGGAGTCCCCGGGTTGCAATTTCAAGTCTGGCAACGGTGTTGAAAGTTGGTTTGGTGCTGTTGGTATGCCTGCAAGTCGGGGCGGGAGTAATTCCTGAAGAGCCGTGTCTCTTGGGAACGTTTACGGATGTGCAGAGTTGGGTGCAGGAAGATGGGCAATTGAACCCATATTTGAGTAAGTACCTACCTATACTTAATAATAATTAATTGTCCGCCTCCGTAGTGTAATGGTCAGCACGCTCGGCTACCATAATATTAACGATTTTTATAGTAGGACTTCATCTCACACCTAGTTGTGGTACTAAGCTATCAACCCTCGGTTTGCAGACGCCTCCATCAGCATGGACATATCTTCCAACCCGGAGAAGGTGTACGAGCTGCGCCTGATGCTGGTCTCCGGGACAGTCCGCACGTTGGGCGCCCCCCGCGGGCCGGCGCTGTCCCGGGACTCCATCAGCCCCGAGGACCTGCCCTACGCGGAGCAGCTGCGCGCCTGGTACCCGCTGCTCTTCAGCCCCCACTGGGCGCCCCCCTTCACGCTGCAGACCCTCGAGGAGACGGTCTTCCTCAGCCTGGCGAGGAACGGCCTCGACAGGTAGCTACTACTCCTTATCCACACCTATAGAGCACTGCGTTAAATTCGTGCAATATTTTTTTACATTTTTGACATCTCAACATAGATGGCGAACAATATTGAAGCTCATCTGTGTCCAAGGTCTTTTGAGTGTGTCCAATTCTCAACAACATTTTGAGTGTGTTCAATTCTGAACAACATTTTGAGTGTGTCCAATTCTTAACAACATTTTGAGTGTGTCCAGTTCTTAGCAACATTTTGAGTATGTCCAAATACTTGTTCACAAGTCTGGATAATCTCCAATTAAGAAATATATTATGTAATGACAGCCCCAATCTGAAGCTTTAGCAGAGAATGGTTATTTGTTATGTCTGGTCAGTACTTCTATACGCAGTGGAATCGTGGATCCTCAAGATCAGTACTTTGGACCAACTAGAGGCATTCAAAATGTGGATAGATCGTAGAATGCTACGCATTCCATGGACCGATATGGTCAGCATTGCAAATGTGCTCCAAAGAGCAAGAGCAGGGAAACAGTTGCTGACTGATATCAAGGTCCGGAAGGTGTCCTATCTGGGGCATGTGCTGAGAGGAGACAAGTACGAGCTATTGCACCTAGTGGAGGGTCCACGAGGTGTGGGCAGAAGGCAGATCTCCTGGCTCCGGAATATATGAGATTGGACGGGGATCAGGACTGCCCGAGACAAGGACAATTACTCTCAAGTGATGGTCCACATCAGGGGAACCTGACAAGATACTATCGGAAACTAAGATATTTAAAATAGTAGCAATTTGGTATTGTTTCTCCATTTAACCCTTTGAGGACAGAATAAAAAACATTTTACTTAATACATTTTTATTTCTAGAAATTATTTACAAATAAGTGTATACAGCAACTGAAAATTTTATACAATATTCAATTCAATTAAATTCAATTCAATTTATTTATTTCTATTAATATATAAATTACAAACTATAAAAATTTAAATCGTATACATTAAAAATACATTAAAATAAAATATATGCAAGAACTATTGCTAAAGGTGTAGAAGAATCCCACTTCGAAAAACTCCTTCAGACACATGGAACAGATCAAAAGCCAATGAGATATTGTTCAATATAGCGGTAGCTCTTCCTACAGGCATAACCATCGGCGGGTTGGTCCTGTGTATAGGAATGTGGAACAATCTATGTCGACGCTGTCTTAGGTAACTATCGGGAACATACAGACCAATGCTCCGGATAATTTCAGGATTATCCATCATACCACACAATTTATCCCTCAACAAAATTAAAAATACACATTGTGTGCCTGGTAGTTAGCAAAGACCATGTTTTATAAAGTATAAATAAAAGCATTTATTCTTGAAAATATGAGGTAATATATAACACTACTTATTTTTAATATACGTCCGCCTCCGTAGTGTAATGGTCAGCACGCTCGGCTACCGATCTGGAGGTCCCTGATTCGATTCCCAAGGGGAATATACATAAATATAAGTGATTTTTTCACTGTAATATTTATTCAATATTACCATGGACTGGTACCTGAAGCGGAGGGCTGATCACCTTTCCTTCATGTGTAAACGATCAAGATAACACTGCGTTTATATGACACAGTGCCCTATGCACCATTGGGGTGCGGATAAGGGTTTAAAAATACAAAATAAAAAATTTAAATATTATTATGACTATAACTCCCTTGTCATTTTGTTTATTTCGTTCAATAACCTCACAAAATTGATAAACTAAGATACAGATAACCTATAAATATCCCGGAATGTGCATATCGCCACAATAAATAGTCTGAAATAAGCTCCAAGACAATGAAATCTATACAAGAAATCTATACAAGCACTGTTACATAGGCAACACATTGCACTATGGTTTTAACTAGAAACCTGTAGGCACTTAGACAATTTATTTTAAATTTATGGTTAGCAGCAGTAACCAGTGTCCTAAAAGGTTCAATGGTATTTGGAGGATGGCAGTAATTGTATTCTCGAACCTACTTGATTGGTTGATATATTACAATTTGTTTTTACAGGATTCCGCTGTTTTACTTGAACAGCAATGGAACCAGCACGGTCCACTTCAGGGAGCTGCGATTCCTCTCCTTTTACGGCAACAACTTTGGAAGATCGACAGCCGTAGAACGGACCAATCATGACTATGTGGTGATGTTCAACGCTTCCGACTTCACGGAGCTACCCAGTAACAACGCCAACTACGACATGAGCCAATCCGGTAAACGTCTTCGTAAATTGATTCATATGCTGGACTACTCATCAGACAAACGCGAACCATAAAATGGCATATCAATAAAATAATTCACTAGGCTGAACTAGCACCGCCTCCGTAGTATAATGGTCAGCACGCTCGGTTACCGTACTGAAGGTCCCGGGTTCGATTCCCAGGGTGGGTCAAATAAATATGAGTAATTTTATCACTCTAATATTTATTCAATGTTATCTTGGACTGGTACCTGAAGCGAAGGGCTGGATCACCTTTCCTTCATGTGTAGATATATTACACTGATATAACTTAAGATAGCACTGCATTTATATGATGCAGTGCCCTATGCAGCACCGGGTGCAGATAAGGGTTTTCAAACCCTTATCCGCACCCCAATGGTGCATAGGGCACTGCATCATATAAACGCAGTGTTATCTTGATCATTAACATGAAGGAAAGGTGATCGGCCCTCCGCTTCAGATACCAGTCCAGGGTAGTATTGAATAAATATTAGAGTGGAAAAATCACTTATATTTATTTGAACCTCCCTGGGAATCGAACCCGGGACCTCCAGCACGGTAACCGAGCGTGCTGACCGTTACACTACGGAGGCGACAAAAGGGTTAGAAGATAAGGGTTAGAAGAAGAAATTTAGAAAAGTAATTTAAGTATGGTATGGACATGTGAATTGAATAAAAATGAGAGAATGACTAAGAAAGTATATTTAGCAAATGCGAATGGGAGAGCGAAAAAATACTTGGAAGCTAAACTGTGAACTTGAAGGAAGTTGGAAGTGTATGTCAGGACAGAAAAGTGTGGTTTTCAATCTCTCTGCCTACCCCTGCAGCGAGATGGCATAATGGTAGTTATGGTATGATCGATAATCCTGAAATTATCTGGAACATTGGTCTGTATGTTCCCGATAGTTACCTAAGACAGCGTCGGCATATATTGTTTCACATTCCTATACACAGGACCAACCTGCCGATGGTTATACCTGTAGGAAGAGCTACCACTTTGTTGAACAATATCTCATTGGATATTGATCTGTTCCGGAGTTTTCCAAAGCGGGATTCTTGTACACCTTTAGAAATATTATTTTTGCTTATTTTCTATTTTTGTTAATGCATACGATTTAAATTTAAGTTTGTAATGTGTATGTTAATTATAAATAAATAAATTGAATTGAATTGAATTGAAAATTGAATTAGTAATAAGATAATTGATTGCAGGCCATGCCAACTGGGTGAACGACTTGAAGAACTTGAATCTACCGCGACTCCTGGAATTGGATTTGAGAAATTGCAGCATTTTCACTCTGGAAGCGGGCACCTTCGTGTCTCTGCCCAATCTTCGGAGGCTCTATCTGTCTCTCAACAAAATCTACCAAATCAACGACGACGCTTTCTCCGGACTATCCAAGCTAGTCCATCTGGACCTCAGTAGCAACACGGTCCCAGAAGGTGATGAGAAGTCCAAAGACGTCATCGACGGGATGAGCATGGGTCATACCGTGTTTGAGCCTCTCGCGAACCTCATATCTCTCGATTTTTCCTTTACCAAGATAGTCCAGACTTGCGCCAAGGTCTTCGGCCAGCTCGGGCCTTCCGTACAAAGGCTGTCGCTGTGCTACACCAAGTTCCCGGGCATCGTGAGGGGACTCCTATCCAACACGTCACTTAAGTACTTGGACATCTCGGGAAACTACGCCCTGGAAAGTCTAGGAGTAGAAGCCTTCAGGGGAATCGAGACATCATTAGAAATACTGTTTGCGAATCGACTCGGCATACACAAAATGGACTTCTTCTGGCAGCTGACCAACTTGAAAGTACTGTCTTTGAATAACAACGATATATCCACAATTGAAGACGTCAAAATCGGGCAACTGAGCAACCTGATGATCTTGGATCTCAACAACAACCGAATATCAAACTGGAACGTTCCGATCTTATCTGAACTAAAAAACTTACACATATTACGGCTAGCTTCCAACAATTTGAACAATATGACTCCTAAAATGATGGCGGACTTTAAATCGGTCCAGTTTCTAAGCCTGGCGAACAACGGTTTCGTTTGCAACTGCAATTTAAAAGGATTCTTCTACAAGGCTACGGACAACGGCTTGCGGAGCCTGAACAAAGAAGAAGAGATATATCCGCATTGGTATACGAACGATAACGTAAACAATTCAAATACGCCATACGAAAACACTAGCTTCTTAGCGATGAGTGAAGAAATCTTGTACCACAACGCTTTCGCTTACTATAGCATGGTTCTTGACACAAGGAATAGGAATTTCCAAGAGCTGAATGATACAGACATGTACAACTTTACCTTGCATCCGCGGCCGCCAGATCTAGAAGAAGGCATGCCAGACTTTGAAGCCCTGCTGAATTTCTCTACCAATCTCTTAGATGTGATTGACCAGCCTTACCTTTGCAAGGAGTACATGACCAATCACCCCAGCAACTACTACCAGATCAATGAATGCCGGAAGACTGAACGGCTCGGCTCCGGGAGAGGCAAGATGGACTCCACGCTGTATCTGGTCGTGATGCTGATCGTCGTGGCTCTCGTAGTGACTTTGTGCGGATTGGCGGTCTGGAAGAGGTGGTACATCAGATATTTCTTCATGATGCTCAAGAATGTGGCCGTACTGAGCGTTATGGGGAAGGACAACAATGTAAATGGTAAGATATATTTTGTATTTCAACCCTTTCCAGTCCACAAAATTTAAAAAAAAATCTAGGTAGACAGTTACATTCCAATTGGAAAAAAAAATACTCTGCTCCACATACTATTAAAATAGATACGTGGGACAAAAATGTAAGCTTGCATTTTAAATACATAATACTAATGATGAAAAAATGTCGAATACCATCCGACATGTGACCTAAGAGGAAAAAATCAATGTCGAATGAGATTCCACATTGGACCGGTAAGGGTTGAAAGCGTTTTTAACTTCGTGGTGTGGTAATATAACACCGTCCTTATCATTCATGGTGGTATGGACATGTGGAGCGATTGGATAGCGAGAGAATGACTAAGAAAATTTATGTGGCAAATGTGAGAGGGAAAACAGAACGTGGACGACCGAAAAAGACTTGGCACGATCAGATCAATCAGAACCTAAAATCTGGCGGTGTCAAAAGTCTGCGTAATCGGAGGGCATGTATGACTAGATGTATGGATGTGAAGGAGGCGAGGAGTGTATGTCAGGACAGAAGAGTGTGGCGTTCCATCCTCTCTGCCTACCCCTGCAGGGAAACGGCATGATGGTAGTAGTAGTAGTAGTAGTAGTTATCATTCATAGATCACTTTATGTAATACCACCTAAAAAAACTACTTCATGACTACCAGTTTCAGAATAATCATTCCATTTTCATTGTAATTCCTGTATCTTCTTTCTCTCTCTAATAATAACATTTTTTTATATAAATAGGTTATAGTAGATACATTCTAATAGATGATATCGGCTGTTACAAACACAAAATGAGTCTAATACAATCCTTTCCTCCCGTCCGCAAATAATCCTTTCACTTTTTTCAGTTTGTTTGGTAAATAAAAAATTTAAATGGGGACGTGGAGATTTTTTGATTCGTTATTGCGGGGCGTTGTACAAATAAGGTTGGAAAACACTGCTTTAAAGCATAATTTTCTAAAGCGGTCTAGAGGTTAGTAGAAGATATGTTAGGTTAGGTTTGTTCTTAACTTACAGGGTAAAATTCCCTACACAAATAACTTGATGCACTTTATGTGTGTGTATTTGATTACGCATTTTAATCGATTGTTGCGCGGTATGATCGATAATCCTGAAATTATCCGGAGCATTGGTCTGTGTGTTCCCGATAGTTACCTAAGACAGCGTCGGCATAGATTGTTTCACATTCCTATACACAGGAGCATCCTGCCGATGGTTATGCCTGTAGGAAGAGCTACCACTATGTTGAACAATATCTCATTGGACATTGATCTGTTCCATGTGTCGGAAGGAATTTTCCTAAGTTGGATTCTTCTACACCTTTAGCAATAGTATTCTTGCTATTTTTGTTATTCTATTTTTGTTAATGTATACGATTTAAGTTTGTAATGTGTATGTTTGTCCGCGTCCGTAGTGTAATGGTCAGCACGCTCTGCTACCGTTCCGGAGGTCCCGGGGTCAATTCCCAGGGGGGTCAAATAAATATAAGTGATTTGTTCACTGTTATATTTATTAAATATTACCCTGGACTGGTACCTGAAGCGGAGGGCTGATCACCTTTCCTTCATGTGTAAACGATCAAGATAACACTGCGTTTATATGACACAGTGCCCTATGCACCATTGGGGTGCGGATAAGGGTTTTAAAAAAATACTATTTAAATTTAAGTTTGTAATGTGTATATTGTCCATAAATAAATTGAATTGAATTGAATTCCAGATGGGGACAAGCTGTTCACGTATGATGTGTTTGTGAGCTACTGCGACGAGGACCGGCCGTGGGTGCTGGAGGAACTGCTGCCGGAGGTGGAGAGCAACACGCCGGTCAGCGTCTGCCTTCACGAGAGGGACTTCCAGGTAACTCAACCCTAATACGGAACACTCAAACACCCCCCTGGGAATCGAACCCGGGACCTCCAGAACGGTAGCCGAGCGCGCTGACTATTACACTACGGAGGTAGACATTTTTAAATATACTTAACTAACTAACTAAGTAACCATCACGCCGCTTCTCCGCAGGGGTAGGCAGAGAGAATAGAGCGCCACACCACTCTGTCCTTGCAAACATTCTTCGCCTCTTCCACGTTCATGCATCTCCTCATACATACCCGCCGATTGTTACGACTCCTAACCTGACCACTTTCAAGTATTTGGCATACCTGATCGTGCCATGTTTTTCTCGGTCTTCCTCTGCTGCTTTTCCCAATAGCATTCGCCTCATAAATTAGTTTTACCGTTCTTTCCTCACTCATTCGTTCTACATGTCCAAACCATCTCGACACACCTTTCTTAATTTTATCGATAATGCTTATCTCAGCTTTGTTTGTATTGTTTTTATTAATTATTGAATAAATTGACTTTAGTTTGTATTGTATTTATTAATTATTGAATAAATTGAATTGTCCTCCAATTCTTCTGACATCCAGCCTTAATATTTTTCAAATGGAGAAAAAACCTTCAGGTTTTACCTAAAAAGATCTGTTGCACAGTAAAAAGTTCGAAAAGCGGCTTGATATTTATTTTTAAAACATTTATTATATTTTTAAACTTTAAAAACAATCTGCTGAAAAATCAAGTTTTTTTTATATGACGTTGTTGAAAGGAGTAAGTGATATGTAGGAGTTTCGAAAATTTAAGGAGTGTGGTTGGAATGTTCTTGTCCGCAGTGATAGGATAACGGTATCTCACTTATATGTAATGTTTTTGCCTTAAAAGATTTGTAAAATACCTTAATAATCTTTTTTATTCCTTAGTCATAATATTTTCAATAAAATTCTCCGGCCTTATCCATCTAATACAACTTATTATCTTTAGACAAACAAATTTCCACATTCTTAACACTTTCACTGCATACATATATATATATATATATATATATATATATATATATATATATATATATATATATATATATATATATATATATATATATATATATATATATATATATATATATATATATATATATATATATATATATATATATATATATATATATATATATATATATATATATATATATATATATATATATATATATATATATATATATATATATATATATATATATATATATATATGTAAAAAAAAACTTAGGTACATACCTATACATTTTATTAAGTACTTACAAATAGTACCTACATAAAACAGTTTTACCACCAGATGTCGCATGCGTCGCACTGAATAAAACAAAAGACGTCAGATAGAAAAAATATAATATTCTGAGCTGTCAGAATCAGATAGATAGATAGAAAAATATTATAAAGATAAATTAAGAATAAACTTTAATTATAAACTTTAATTACAAAGCAACACATTGTTTATTTTATTATTATACACCCACTTTACATATTATTTACACCCAATTTACGAAGGAAAATATTACCACGTTTTATAAATATATATATATATATATATATATATATATATATATATATATATATATATATATATATATATATATATATATATATATATATATATATATATATATATATATATATATATATATATATATATATATATATATATATTATATATATATATATATATATATATATATATATATATATATATATATATATATATATGTATGTGTGTATGTGTGTGTCTGTACGTGAGAGAGGCAAAAAACATTGTACAGATGGGGATTGAGTTTGCGGTTACTTGTGATTAGTATACGACCCTTATTAGTTTACTTTGTTTGCGGGAAACAATTAAAACCGTCTTTTCCATACTGTTGGTAGAGAGCGGGAGACGTTTATAAGCGTTCTATTTGCTTACTTTTGAGAGTGCGAGAGACGCTTGCAAACATTGTACAGATGGGAATTGGGTGTTGCGGCTACTTGTGGTTAGTGTACTGAGGGTCGGGCGGCAGACTGCCAGAGTAGAATTAGGGTCCTTTTCCATACTGTTGGTAGAGAGCGGGAGACGCTTGCGAGCGTTCTATTTGCTTCCTTTAGGTAGAGCGCGAGAGACGCCTGAAAACATTGTACAGATGGGATGGTCGGTCGGCAGACTGCCAGAGTATAATTAGGGCTGGGGTTTTGAACAAACTATCCTGAAAAAATATCAATAAATTTCGGCATCATCTTGGAATGGCATTTGCCCTCCCTTCTTGGTGTTGTGTACCTAGTACATATCAATATCTCTATAAATATAATAAATACAAGGCCAAGATTATAGGTATTCCTTCATAACATATTTACGCATTGATGTAAAAAGTATCATTAGTAATAATCAGAATTTATGGGATACATCAGAGCTATTTTGTGAATATCGGAAACAAATTCGTGTATAGATTATTCGCATCTCACTCTTGCATACTTGCACTTTGCAAGTGTGCAAGTAAGCAAGATCAAAATTTAGTGTTCTCTGGCTAGCGGCTAGCTCGCTAGCGGGAGTCGACAGTATCTCTTGGGCTTCCAACTAGAGTGGACCTACGCTTGTACCGTGAGTTTTTCGTAAGTTCCGTATGGTTTTTAATATTTTCAGCAAATAAATCTACATTTTTAAATTTTTTACTTTATTTATAATTAATTAAAGGGATAAGCTATGAATGCCCGTATTTTTCCGATTTAAAATCGCTATTTTTTTTTGTGTAGTGACTACCCAACACCGGAACACGTGTTTTTATTTTAGCACCAGAAGGGAAAGATTAAAACCTGTTCTTTCTAAATTTTCAGGTGGGCCTATCCATTTTGGAGAACATAATAACATGCATGGACCGCTCCCGGACCCTCATGATGGTGGTTTCCAACCAGTTCCTCATGAGCCATTGGTGCCAGTTCGAGATGCATCTCGCCCAGCATAGGTAACTGCCACTGCGCTAGAAAGAGAAGTCCGCTATGGCAGAAGAATGAGTGGGAGTCACCTTTCTTGCCTAGAGCAGTGATCGGCAAACTTATTAACCAGTTCGCGGCCACGAATGCATTGACGCGCTCTACAAAATGGCCACACACTTGATCTTCCTGATCCTGAAAAATCTATCAGGAAGATCAAGAAATACTAAAATATAACAATTTACCGCTATTATCAAAGTTACAGTCATTTTTCTAAAAATATTCACTTACGACCATATTAATATTGCGGCATTGAAAGTATTAACCAAAGAGCCAAATATATATTTATATACAACATTTTGAGTGTGTCCAAATACTTGTTCACAAAATCTGGATTATCTCCAATTACAGGAGTTATTTTCATATTATTTTTTGACAGTATTTTCTGGCGTTTCTCATGTGTGTGATTATAATCCGGGATTCGGATCTCACATACTAATATAAGAGTTTCTGCTTAATAAAAAGCTTCTTTACATCTCACCAATAGATGTCTCTAGTGAAGTTTTAGTGATTCATGAACAAGGTTTTTAAATTGGTTCATATATATAGAACTTCCAAGAATTTGAGTAGTGTGGTTGTCAATAATGGGTAGAATTGGTGAATGTTACACGTGTGTAAAGTGATCACTTAAACCAGCCTATGACGGTCGTAAGCCCCGTAAATGCCCAGACTTCCATATTCTTCTTCATCTTTGATGAGATGTCAAAAAATAATATATTTATATTTTTTTCATTTTATTTGTGTAGAAATTAGCAGCTTGTACATAAAAAATATAAAAAATAGTTACATTGACAATTAAATAATTCTACATTTATGTTATGAATACAGTTCAAAATTAAGAGAGAAACTTATATAAATAGATTTAGGATTTTTTCTTCATACATAACAAGATTATACTAAGAATATATTTTTATATGTATATTTGTTCTACCCAATGATGCATAGGGCGCTGCATCATATTGATGCAGTGTTGTATCTTTACTTACACAAAGGCAAGGTCCTGCACTTCAGGGATCAGTCGAGGGTATTACTAAATAAATATTAGAGCCTAAAATCACTTATATTTATTTGACCCCCGCCCCTGGGAATCGAACCCGGTGCCTCCAGAACAGTAGCCGAGCATGCTGACCATTACACTAAAGAGGCAGTCATTATAATTTTAGTCCTTTATTAAAATACGGGTAAACTGAATAAATTATTTTTTACATCCCAACATAAATGAAGAAGAAAGAATATGGAAGTCTGGGCATTTCACAGGACTTTCAACCGTCATAGGCTTGGTTATAAGTGATCACCTTACACACGTGCAACATTTACCAATTCTACCCATGATTGATATATTGATCAATCTCGTGACACAGTACATATCGCTCACTCCTTTCAAGAACGTCATAAAAAAAATTCTTAATATTCAGTTGAGCATGTTTTCAGAATGCCCAGAAAATGTACTATATCCCAGTAAAAGCGGCATATTTTTAACTTAATATTTACCCGCTACAGGGCGGAAAGTGTTGTTTTTGCATTTTGAAGAAAAGGTATTGTTTATTTATTTTTTTAAGCATACTAAATATTTTTCAAATGGAGAAAAAAACATTCAGGTTTTACCTAAAAAGATCTGTTGCACAGTAAAAAGTTCAATAAGTGGGTTGATATTTATTTTTAATACATTGTATTATATTTTTAAACTTTAAAAATGTTCTCCTGAAAAATCAAGTTTTTTTGATTTATAACGTTGTTGAAAGGAGTGAGCGATATGACATCACAACAGCCATCTATGTTGATTCGAGAAAAGTTTTTATTAAGCAGAAACGCTTGAAAACGTGATTTAGAATTTTCAATCAGACTTCCATATTCTTATTCTAATATGTTAATATCAAAACTATATAGTTGTTATTTTATTTTATGTTTATGAAGCGTTATATTCTCATTCCAGACTGCTGGAGACCAAGAGAGAACAGCTCATCTTGGTTTTGCTGGAAGACATCCCCAAAAGACGCAGGCCTAACACCCTCCATTACCTCATGATGACGAAAACCTACATCGTGTGGCCCAAAAACCCAAATGACAAGGGAATATTCTGGAAGAGGCTACGGAAGGCACTGGTTCACGGGAAAACCTTGGCTTCGGAGCGCAATAGCTATGCGTAAAGCAGCTAAACACCATGTACCTCCATGCTTTAGAGATACTTTATTTTTATACCTGTCTTAGCCATACATTCCTCCTGATATCTTACATCATGCATGCTGTGTGGACTCTTGGTTCTTCTTCTTCTTCATGAGCCCTCTGACTTCCACTGCTGGATATAGGCCTCTTCCCCTTCTTTCCATTTCCTCTGGTCGGTTGCTGCTTGCAGCCAGTTTCTACCCCCCACAGCGACTATGTCGTCAGACCATCTCTCTTGGGGTCTTCCGACCCCTCTTTTGTCATATCGCTTACTCCTTTCAAGAACGTCAAAAATCAAAAAACTTGATTTTTCAGAAGAACTTTTTTAAATTTTTAAAATATAATACAATGTATTAAAAATAAATATCAAGCCACTTAATGAACCTTTTACTATGCAACAGATCTTTTAAGGTAAAAGTGAAGGTTTTTTCTCCATTTGAAAAATATTTAGTACATTAATAAAATAATTAACCGATACCCTTTCTTCAAAATGCAAAAACAACACTTTCTGCCCTGTAGCGGGTAAATATTAAGTTAAAAATATGCCGCTTTTGCTGGAATATAGCACGTTTTCTGGGCATTCCGAAAACATGCGCAACTGAAAATTGTCGATTTTTGATTTATGGCGTTCTTGAAAGGAGTGAGCGATATGGCATGGCATTTTTTTGTTAAATATTGTGAATGATTTGGACGTTATAAATATTTATTTGATAACAATTTAAATTGTTTTATTTATGTCTGAAGCTGATTCACATTCTGAATTAAGGTCCAGTATTCGTTAAGTCGCAACTTTATTTTCTCTAAATCAAGGTATCATTTTACATAATCGTTTTTTTTCTCCTTAAAACAACGTTTTTGCATTGTTAAAATAAGTTTTTCTTCAAAAAAATTACAAAGTTTTTGAAAAGAAAAGAGTCATTAAAAGGTAAGGAGTTAAAAAAATATATAGAAATATTTTTTCCATATAAAGCTTATAATTTTTAAATAAAGCTTTCCTATATCCAAAATCCTCCCTCGTCAAAATCCTCCCTGTCTGCATCTGTAGTGTATTGGTCAGCTCGCTCGGCTACCGTTCTGGATGTCCCGGGTTCGATTCCCAGGGGGGTGAAATACATACAAGTGATTATTTCACTCAAATTTTTATTCAATATTACCCTGGACTGGTACCTGAAGCGGGTGGGCTGATCACATTTCCTTCATGTTTTAACAGTCAAGAAAACACTGCGTTTATATGATGCAGTGCCCTATGCACCATTTGGGTGCGGATAAGGTTTGAAGAAGAAATCCAACATAGATGGCTGTTGTGAATTCATATTTACAGTGACATTAGATTTACCATATACATCTGTAGGAGTTCCAAAAATTTGAGTAGTGTGGCTGACAATCATGGGTAGAATGGTGTTAAGTGATCACTTAAACCAACCTGTGACATGTCGTAAGCCCTTTCATAACCCAGATATTCATATTCTTCTTCATCTATGTTGAGATATCAAATTGTTAAAATGTGTCGTACTGTGGTCCCGTGGTTAGTGTCGCGGGCTCTTGACTTAGAGTTTCTCGGTTCGAACCCACTCTACCACAATTTGATACCTATTTCTAATAATGATCCGCTTAGGCTCACAGAAATAATATGAATTTGAAGTATTTTTGTAAAATAATAAAAACATAAATATTTCTCTTAATAAAAAATAAATATATTTACATATATGTATATATTGTTATTATTACCAGGAGCTTCCTCATTAAGAATTAAAAGTTCATAAGATTATAAAAATTACCTTTGGTTATTAAACGCAACCAATTAGGGTCCATCAACAAGTCTCAAATCAATTCTGTGTATCGTTTTACATCATGCCCCTACTTTCTGCAGACGATATTTTACAAATCTAGCCCCTCGTATCCCCTCCCCTTCCCCCCGCCCGGCCCTAATGACCTTATGCTTCTAGTCCCTGGGGTCTTGTTACGGACCAATCAGCGGAGATTATGTATCGCCGTAGATTTGTGCCGTCTGCAAGTAGCGGGTGGTTCGGAAGTCTTGCGTTCAGAAAAAATGAAAAAAACTAGAAATAAATAATAAATGAGATTTACAACATTCTGAGTGTGTACAAATACTTCCAAAGTGTGGATTCGTTTCCGTGACGTCATTCGTTGCCAACGTTCGCAAA
This sequence comes from Brachycentrus maculatus, assembly GCF_059751285.1. NCBI lineage: Eukaryota > Metazoa > Arthropoda > Insecta > Trichoptera > Brachycentridae > Brachycentrus > Brachycentrus maculatus. Next base: position 172,972 of record NW_028280861.1, read on the forward strand.
CAACGTTTTTACGAAGGCAAATTTTGCAAAAGAAAATGATGAATGAAAATATTGATACTATCGGCTGTTATAAACACAAAACGAGTCTTACGCAATCATTTACAGGTTGAGTATGTTAAATTAGATATTCCTCCCGAGTGATAATACCCTATTCAATTCTTTTTTTATGTACAAAAATTTTAGTGTGTCCTACCTAGGTTTTTTTCCCTGTAAAATATAGTTTTTAAATGTGTAACATGATATTATAGACAAAAAACAAAAAAAGGAGAAAAAGTCCCTCTCCAAGCACAAGAGCTGTCTCTGTTTTGGAGAGGCTCAGCGCTATTAAAAATATAAGATTGTATTAAGTAGAAATATACAGAAATTGTATTAAATTGTATAAAAAATATGCAATTATATGAAATAAATAAAGAAATAAATAATTTAAGGGTTAATTGACTTACCTTTTACTTTATTTTAACTTTTAGGTTTTGCACAGACATTTCTTAGTGGAATTCTATTTTAAAGAACAAAATAACAACTTAGTATGTAGTTTTTCCACGTGAATACTATTTGACCAGCAACCGTATTTAGTCGTAACTGACATCATCAGACTGGGTTGGACCAGTCTTATGACAAGTTCTTTATAATAAGTCATTATTACCTCTTACTATTTGTATAGTACGTAACCAAATTATCCATTATTATTATATTGAATTTCTACCTCGGTTGTGTAATGGCCAGCACGCTCGGCTACCGTTCTGGAGGTCCCGGGCTCGATTCCCAGGGGGGTCAAATAAATATATGTAATTTTAACCTTTTATATTTATTCAATGCTATCTTGGACTAGTACCTGAAGCGGAGGGCTGGATCACCTTTCCTTAAAATGTAGATTTCACTATTACACTGAGATTACTTAAGATAGCACTGCGTTTATATGATGCAGTGCCCTATGCAGCATCGGGTGTGGATAAAGGGTTAGAAGAAGAAGAACTTTAAGTAGAATAAATTAAGGAAATTAAGTGATTTTTCACTTTAATATTTATTCAATATTACCATGGATACTACCTTAAGCGGAGAGCTGATCAAATTATTTTTTAACATCTCATCAAAGATGAAGAAGAATATGGAAGTCTGGGCATTTACGGAGCTGACGACCGTCATAGGCTAGTTTGTGTGATCACTTTACACAGGTGTAACATTCACCAATTCTACCTTTTATTGACAACCACACTATTCAAATTCTTCAGCTGATCACCTTTCCTTCATATGTTTAATGATCAAGATAACACTGAGTTTATATGATGCAGTGCCCTATGCACCATTGAGTGCGGATTAGGGTTAGAATTAGAAGAATTGTTAGTTATTAAATTAAATTGAAAGTAAAGGCACGTTACGACTACCCTGTAGTTCACTTGACGTTTGTCTGAACGCGGCTTAAAAGTAAACAGATATTTATTCGCTGAGGGACTCCGGATGAACGTCACTTTACACTTCGATTGCTGCCGAATACCCGACAAATTGAGCGCAGAGGAAACCTCACATCGGAAAATCGCTACTTGTATCCTATTATACTGTCATTAGGGGCGTGTACTTCTGACACAGTGGTCCTCAACCGGTGCGCCGCGAAATGAAAACCAAAATTTAATGGCTCATTTGATGTGCGATTTGAGTTGCAAGTATAATCGCTAGATGGCAGCACCTTTGCAATCTAGCCATCCCGGGCTCGATTCCCATGCGTGGGGTGTTAATTAAAATAAACCATATTCATAAAATATTATATTCATAATGAACAAATATATTATGTAAATACATTTGTATACAATAAGAATGCCCATCTTAAAGTATGTCGCTCACTCCTTTCAAGAACGTCATAAATCAAAAATCGTCAATTTTCAGTTGTGCATGTTTTTGGAATGCCCAGGAAATGTACTATATTCCAGCAAAAGAGGCATATTTTTAACTTAATATTTTCCCGCTACAGGGCAGAAAGTGTTGTTTTTGCATTTTGAAGAAAAGGTATTGTTTATTTTTTTTTAATATACAAAATATTTCTCAAATGGAGAGAAAACATTCAGGTTTTACCTTAAGATCTGTACAGTAAAAAGTTCAATAAATGGCTTGATATTTATTTTTAATACATTTTATTATATTTTTAAACTTAAAAAACGATCTCCTGAAAAATCAAGTTTTTTGATATATGACTTTGTTGAAAGGAGTGAGCGATATATTATAATATATGACGCGTTTCGTCTTATTAAGACATTATCAAACACGAAAAAAATAGTGTTTGATAATGTATTAACAAGAGGAAACGCGTCACATATTATCATATATATTTAAAGAAAAGTAGAATTCAATCTAGTAACCGGTTTAATTTTGGATATATTATATTACCCAACAATGAAGAAATTATAGTAGTTATATCAAATATAGCCTGCGTAGTGTAATGGCACGTAATCAGTACGCTCGTTTACCGTTCTGGAGATCCCGTGTTCGATTCCCAGGCGGGTGGGTCTAATAAATATAAGTGATTTTTTAACTCTAATATTTATTCAATAAGTATTACCCTGGACTGGTACCTGAAGCGGAGGGCTGATTACCTTTCCTTCATGTGTTAACAATAAAGATAACACTGCGTTTATATGATGCAGTGCCTTATGCACCATTGGGTTGCGGATAAGGGTTTGAAGAAGAGGAAGATGTAATAAAATAATCGGATTTGTTTTATAATAAAGGTTATCTTTGTACGTTTTTTGAATCTTTAATTTTGGTGTACCTCGAATTTTCCTTATGGTCAAAAATGCTCCCTGACTTCAAAACGTTTCAGAACCACTGTTCTAATATCGCTCACTCGTTTCAACAACGTCATATATATAAAAAAAACTTGATTTTTCAAGAGATCGTTTTTAAAATTTAAGAATATAATGATATGTATTGAAAATACATATCAAGCCACTTATGGAACTTTTTACTGTGTAACAGATTTTTTTAAGTAAAACCTGAAGATTTTTTCTCGAAATTCGAGAAATTCGATGACGTATGCGAACGCATGTTTTTCGTTTTATTCAAATATCTAAAGTTTAAACCTTCATATCTCCCTTAGTTCTCTACAGAATACAATACGAATGTTACCGATAGTCTTGTAATTTTTTTTATATTAACTTAAATAAATTATTATTCTAGACCAAATACAGATCTAATTTTTTTTTGTACTGGGCTCAAGTAACACATCAAAGTTCAAGTAGCCCCGTTCTATGGCAGTACATGTCGCTCACTCCTTTCAAGAACGTCATAAATAAAAAAAAACTTGATTTTTCAGGAGAGCGTTTTTAAAGTTTAAAAATATAACACAATGTATTAAAAATAAATGTCAAGCCACTTATTGAACTTTTTACTGTGCAGCACATCGTTTTAGGTAAAACCTGAATATTTTTTCTCCATTCGAAAAATATTTACTATATTTAAAAAAATAATGAAACAATACCTTTTCTTCAAAATGCAAAAACAACACTTTCTACCCTGTAGCGGGTAAATATCAAGTTAAAAATATGCCTCTTTTGCTGGGATATAGTACATTTTCTGGGCATTCTGAAAACATCCAAAACTGAAAATTGTCGATTTTTTATTTATGACGTTCTTGAAAGGAGTGAGCGATGTGAGTTCACAGCAGCACAATGTTGGGATGAGGCAGATTTGACATTTTTTTAATTTAAATTTTTTATTTGTATACATTTATTTAAATCACAATTTTTACATGTTTAGACATTTTTTTTGCAGAAACCCACCAAGCCACCTGGTGTGTCTTGTCGGTGGAGTTCTTTTTTAATACATTTTTTATTGTTTTCAACGATTTTAACCTAATATACACACAAAAAAGAGAAAAAAATTAAGAATATAAACATTTTACAATTTTCATAGAATTAACTCTTGATCATTTACCCATTCCTTCATTTTGCCTTTGTTCCATATTTTATTTTGACCTCTAACATCCGTCGGCAACAATTGTCCGCCTCCGTAGTGTAATGGTCAGCACGCTTGGCTACCGCTCTGGAGGTCCCGGGTTCGATTCCCAGGGGGGGTAAAATAAATACAAGTGATTTTTTCACTGTAATATTTATTCAATATTACCCTGGACTGGTACCTGAAGCGGAGGGCTGATCACCTTTCCTTCATGTATTAACGATCAAGATAACACTGAGTTTATATGACATAGTGCCCTATGCACCATTGGGGTGCGGATAAGGGATTTATTATTATTATTGACATCCGTCAGCAACAAAATAAAAATGTTCGGAACGATATATTGCAGTGTTTGACTCCCATATTTATTGTTGATTCTTAATAATAATAATAATAATAAATCCCTTACCGCACCCCAATGGTGCATAGGGCACTGCTTCATATAAACGCAGTGTTATCTCGATCGTTTACACATGAAGGAAAGGTGATCAGCCCCCCACTTCAGGTACCAGTCCAGTGTAATATTGAATAAATATTAGATTGAAAAAATCACTTGTATTTATTAAACCCCCCTGGGAATCGAACCCGGGACCTCCAGAACGGTAAGCGAGCATGCTGACCATTACACTACGGAGGCAGACAAAATTGATTCTTGGGACTATCAAACCTTTGTTGTGTGTAAATCGTGTATCATGGTTGTGTACTAGAAGATGTGGATATTTTTGTCTAGTTTGTTGTTCAACGATGATACTCATCCACAATATTCCACGTACCGGCAGTAATTTTAAATGTTTATATATCAAGATTGGATTGTCCCTTTGATTATATATATGAATGGGTAATATTTTACAAGGTTTTACTATACTTGTATATTCGCACGGCGTTACTCCGACAAGCGCTACGTATAATTTGGTCTAATTCGTTCATTAAGTGGAATCTTTTCATGTCTAAACACCGTAATTGGTGCACGTCGCTAACAATTTGTGTCGAAATTCTATCAAGGGAGGAATTAGGGCGAGATTTATTACATTTACGCCAAACTCCTCCTCCAGTACAACCCGTCTCCACCCGTCTCCACCCTTCTCCACCGGCTGCCACCGCACTTTTCCTGAGGTACCGTGGAACCTCGGTAGACGTCCTTAAATCCGTTCCAGGCTTTTTTTATTATTGGAAAACCAATAGAAAGGAGAGTGAATGCTGGGAACAAAGTGAATGGTGCACTGAAATCAGTTATAGCAAATAAAAACATATCAGCGGAAGCTAAACTGGCAGTGCTGGTTCCAACTCTTAATGTATGGAAGTGAAACAAGGAGTTGGCAAAAGAAGGATGAAAGTAGACTGAATGCAGTCGAAATGCGATCTCTCAGAAGAATGTGCGACAAAACGATGTATGATAGATGTGCGAATAGTGAAATAAGGAAGGAATGCAAAGCTGAGATAAGCATTATCGATAATATTAAGAAAGGTGTGTTGAGGTGGTTTGGACATGTGGAACGAATGAGTGAGGAAAGAACGGTAAAACAAATTTATGAGGCGAATGTAAGTGGAAAAAAGAGCAGAGGAAGACCGAGAAAAACATGGCACGATCAGGTATGCCAAATACTTGAAAGTGGTCAGGTTAGGAGTCGTAGCAATCGGCGGGTATGTATGAGGAGATGCATGAACGTGGAAGAGGCGAAGAATGTTTGCAAAGACAGAGTGTAGTGGCGTTCTATTCTCTCTGCCTATCCCTGCGGAGAAGCGGCGTGATGGTTAGTTAGTTAGTTAGTTTTTTTTGGAAAACCAACAGATAATTTACAAAAATAACAAAATTTTAACATAATAAAATAACATTAATAGCATCATGTGTGTGATTATAATCCAGGATTCGGACCTCACATACTAATTAAGGAGTTTTTGCTTAGTAATAAGCTTCTTTACATTTCACCAACAGATGTCTATAGAGAAGTTCTGGTGATTCAAGAACAAGGTTTCTAAATTGGTTCATATATATAGAACTTCCAAGAATTTGAGTAGTGTGGTTGTCAATAATGGGGAGAATTGGTAAATGTTACACGTGTGTAAAGTGATCACTTAAACCAGCCCCGTAAATGCTCAGACTTCCATATTCTTCTTCACGAGTTAAGTTTCATGAATTTAGCAAAATTTGAAATACAACGCTGTTTTTAAGTATTTTTAGCATGGTTTTCAAGTATTATAAACAATAAAATCCACAATTGGCATTCCCATAGAGTATTTATTTAAAATCTTATAAAATTAGATCTGGCGGATTTTGAAAGTAGGCGACACATATCGCTCACTCCTTTCAAGAGCGTTATAAATAAATAAAAAACGTCAATTTTCAGTTGTGCATGTTTTCGGAATGCCCAGAAAATATACTATATCCCAGAAAAAGAGGCATATTTTTAACTTAATATTTACCCGCTACAGGGCAGAAAGTGTTGTTTTTGCATTTTGAAGAAAATGTATTGTTGAATAATTTTTTTGAATATCAAAAATATTTTTCAAATGGAGAAAACCCTTGAGGTTTTACCTAAAAAGATCTGTTGTACAGTAAAATGTTCAATAAGTGGCTTGATATTTATTTTTAATACATTTTATTATATCGCAGTCATACAGGAGAAAGTGACCAAGTGCATTTTTTACAAAAACGTGATCATTGACTATTTGATATCTTAATAGCTTGATATTTCCCTTTAAAAAAATCCCAAAGCGATTTAAACTTGGAAGTATAATATATTGACTAGTATATATTGACTAAAATGACTGCATTGATGTTCATTTTCTTGCCAAGCAAAAGTGACTTAAATGGCCCTCCTGAACATTTTACGTTTTGTTAGTTGGTCACTTTCCCCTGTACGACTACGATATGCTTAAACTTTAAATGCGATCTCCTGAAAAATCACGTTTTTTGATATATGACGTTGTTGAAAGGAGTGATCGATGTATTAAAAAATAAATATATAAAACAAATAACTGTTAATATATTATTAGATTTAAAAATATATATTGTTTTTTGTGCGTTTATGTGTATGATATGGGTAAAGTATCAAACAGCAGAGAAGGCAGTTCGTAATAAACGAATCACCCTTTTACGAAACTAACAAATTGAATTATCTAGGCCTAAATTGCGCGCTATGAAGTCAATAACAACTGTTTATTCGTGTAATTTGGGGGCCTTTGGTCCAATAATTGGAGTGTGTTACAATTCATCTAGTTACAGTCCCTCTATACTTGTAGCGCAGTGGTTAGATTTAGTGCCGGAAGTCCCTGGCTCAATTCCCAGAGGGGTCAAAGTAAATAAGTGAATTTTTCTCTCATATTAATTTTGATATCACCCTTCAGTGGTACAAGAAGCTGGTACTGATTACCTTGCCTTTATGCGATTTACGATCAAGATTACTCTGCGTCAATGCGATTCAGTGCCCTATGCACTATGAGCTTGCTTTATAATAATCTTCAAAACCCCAATACACATAAAATCAAATAAAGACAATCTATTTTTGCCTCTTCTACATTCATACATCTCCTCATATGTACGTACATCCCAATTATTCCGACGCTTGTCTAGTAGCCCACAGGCAGTATTGTATTTTGATTTCTCAACATAGATGAAGAAAAACACGGAAGCCTGGGTAATTACAGGACTCATAATCCATGTCATAGGCTGGGTAAGTGATCACTTTACACACGTGTAACGTTCACCAATTCTAAACATGATTGACAACCATACTACTCGATTTTTTGGAACTCCTAGATATCAGCACGCTCGGCTATCGTTTTGGAGGTCCCGGGTTCGATTCCAAGGGGGTCAAATAAATATAAGTGATTTTTCACTCTAATATTTATTCAATATTACCCTGGGCTGGTACCTGAAGCGGAGGGCTGATCACCTTTCATTCGTCTGTTAACGATCGAGATAACACTGCGTTTATATGATACAGTGCCCTATGCACCATTGGGGGTTTGAAGAAAAATAATAAAGTTATGGAATCAAAATTCATATCTGACCACCGTTCATCATGTGTTAACAATTGAGTTAACACTGTGTTTATATGATGCAGTGCCCTATGCACCATTGGGGGTTTGAAAAAAAAGAATAAAGTTATGGAATTAAAATTCATATCTGACCACCGTTCATCATGTGTTAACAATTGAGTTAACACTGTGTTTATATGATGCAGTGCCCTATGCACCATTCGGGTGCGGATAAGGGTTTGAATGAAGAAAAAAACACACAGTGGGTCCCATTAAAAAATTGTCAAATATGTTTATGTGTTTACATTTTACAGTTGTGATTGATATTTTAGCATCCCTCGCGATACGACACGTGATAATACCCCAAATTACGGCGATATTGTACGGCACGCGACCCTTACGGCGGACGCATAGGGGGGTTGGCAGTGCTGATAGTTCTTTGTTGATATTCAGAACCCCTCGTGTTACGACCGCTTAAATGTCACATTTAGCGAGGCAAAGTGCTGTCAACAAACGTTTCTCTTTCTTACCCTTATATACACCTAATGGTGCACAAGGCACTTCAAAATATACAAGATATCGACCGTCTCACATCCAAATATCTTGCTGAAAACTTTATATACTTCTCCACTTTCCATTCCTCGCCATAACACATCATTCTTCAGTAATTCCTAAATGTATGAATGATGCCTGAATGTATGAAGAATAAAAAGTGTCTGAAAGAATTTAAAAATAAATGTCTAAGTTACTGTAAGGAAATGTAAATATATAAAGATGATGTAAATGTATATAATAGTTTATATTAGTTTTAATATAAGCTAACTTAAGAAATAAATAAAATTCCTTCTCTGTCCAAGAGGCCAGCCAGACTATGGAATGAATCACCTAGCCTTGTAAAAAACATGCACTTTCTCTGATGATTTTTAAGAAACGATGAAGTGCCCTATGCACCATTAGGTGTGGATAAGGGTTAGAAGAAGATGCAAAGGGTTGTGAACCCTTAAGGCGAGGTATTCGAAAGCCCGCAACTTAATTTTCTTAAAACCCAGGTAACATTTAACGTAATAATATTTTTTTGCTTAAAATATCGTTCTTATTTTGTTTTTTTTTTTTAATATTTTTTTTATTTCATTTGTTCGGGAATTGTGCAGCTTTACATTTAAAAAAAAATATATATAATAAACAATAGTGACATTAACAATAATAAACATTACAACATTTTGAGTGTGTCCAAATACTTGTTCACAAAATCTGGATTATCTCCAATTACAGGAGTTATTTTCATATTATTTTTTAACATCTCATCAAAGATGAAGAATATGGAAGTCTGGGCATTTACGGGGCATTTAGTTGTACTGATTCAAGAACAAGGTTTCTAAATTGGTTCATATATATGTGTCGCCTAGTTTCAAAACCCGCTAAATCCAATTTTATAAGATTTTAAAATAAAATCTCTATCGGAATGCCAATCGTGGGTTTTATTGTTTAAAATATTTATATACTTGAAAACCCTGCTGAAAATACTTATAAACAGCGTTGTATTTCAAATTCCACCATACTCATGGAACTTGCCTTCTGACCCATATCTGCCAATCAGAGAGCGGGGATGGGTCAAAAATTAAGATGTCGTCATTGTCGGTTTGTCTCGTGTTTTTTTTTTTAAATACTGAAAAAAAATCATAATATTTTATCTAAAGATAGACAATTTTTTTAAACATAAATGTTACCCGGAAAATTTTGCATTTTTTGTAAAATCGACTTACATGGATCTGGCGGATTTTGAAACTAGGCGACACATTTAGAACTTTGAGTTTGAACCAAGAATTTGAGTAGTGTGGTTGTCAATAATGGGTAGAATTGGTGAATGTTACACGTGTGTAAAGTGATCACTTAAACCAGCCTATGACGGTCGTCAGCCCCGTAAATGCCCAGTCTTCCATATTCTTCTTCATCTTTGATGAGATTTATAAAAATTATAAACATTACATTACATTAACTAAAATAGTTACATTAATAAAAGTAAACAAATTTATTGAAAATTTAATACATAAATCAAACAAAATTCAGTATATTTTTTGACATCTAAACGTAAATGCCCAAACTTCTATATTTTTCTATATGTTGGATGAGATGTTAAAAAATAATGTTTTTTTTTATGTAAGCTGCGTTTTGTATTGAAAAAAAATTTCTTCGAAATAAATATGTATATAGTTTTGAAAAGAAAAGACTTAAAAGGTGTTTTAAAAATGAATGTAATAATATATTTTTTAATATACATATCATAAAAAATAAAAAAATCAATATTTGTAATTAATAAACATAATAATAAACCCTTATCCGCACCCCAATGGTGCATAGGGCACTGCGTCATATAAACGCAGAGTTATCTTGATCGTTTACACATGAAGGAAATGTGATCGGCCCTCCGCTTCAGGTACCAGTCCAGGGCAATATTGAATAAATATTACAGTGAAAAAAACACTTATATTTATTTGACCCCTCTGGGAATCGAACCCGGGACCTCCAGAACGGTAGCCGAGCGTGCTGACTTACACTACGGAGGCGGACAGAAATTTAATTTATAAACATATAAAACAAAAATGCATTTAAAAGAGAAAATATATCATTTTATATTATTATTTTATCATAAAGTATACATGTAATATTTAATGTACCTACAAAGTGGCTGCGGCCGTTAGTAAAAAAAAAATGAAAGTAACAAAAAAATAACTCCTGATTTGAGATTATCCCGATTTGTGAACAAGTATTTGGACTAGTGGCGTGCCTAGGGTTTACCAGTAAGGCAAGCTCTTATTTTTCACATTCGTGAATACATGACGTACCTATTATTTCTTCACTTCCTACCATTCCCAGTACAGTAAGCCCCCAAAAAAACATTATAAAGATAAACAATGTATTTTAATCTCGGCTATTCATGGCTAGATGATTCCAGTACTACGAACAATAATTTGAACGATAATTTAAAAATGATGTGTTTTTAATCATTTGATGCAGATTTGGTAATTTTTATTCGGAGTTGTTAGGCAAGCCAGGCTTATGGGCTTCTATGAAAGTACCGCCACTGATTTGGACACACTCAAAATGTTGTAAAATTAGGTTAAATAAATAATCATTTTATATAATTATAAACGTCTTCAGTCCTTGCGTGTTTTTGAAATATTTTCCTACAAACGTTTTCTTCAAAATCTTGTTCGAATTTTTCGGGATTTCTTTTCGGGATTTTACTGCATTATCTTATTTTATTACCTTATTATTCTTCTTTTCTAAGTAAAAAAAAACTAACTAACTAACTAACCATCACGCCGCTTCCCCGCAGGGGTAGGCAGAGAGAATCGAACGCCACACCACTCTGTCCTTGCAAACATTCTTTGCCTCTTCTACATTCATGCATCTCCTCATACATACCCGACGATTATTCCGACTCCTGATCCGGCCGCTTTCAAGTATTTGACATACCTGATTGTGCCAAGTTTTCCTCGGTCGTCCTCTGCTTCTTTTTCCAACCTCATTCGCCTCATAAATATGTTTAACCGTTCTTTCTTCACTCATACGCTCCACATGTCCAAACCATCTCAACACACCTTTCTTAATTTTATCGATAATGCTTATCTCAGCCTTACATTCTTTCCTTATTTCATCATTCGAACACCTATCAAACATCGTTTTGCCACACATTCGTCTGAGGGATCGCATTTCGACTGCATTCAGTCTGCTTTCATCCTTCTTTTGCCAACTCCATGCTTCGCTTCCATACATAAGGGTTGGAACCAGAACTACATTGTGTACTGCCAGTTTAGCTTCCGCTGATAGATTTTTATTTGCTAAAACTGAAACAGTAAAAAAAATGTAAAGAATAACTCCAAATTGGAGACAATCAAGATTTGTGAACAAGTATTTGGACACACTCAAAATGTTGTAAAATTAGGTTAAATATAAAATCATTTTATGTAATTATAAGTATGTTCTTCAGTCCTTGTTTCTGAAATATTTTCCAACAATTGTTATTCTTCAAAACCTTGTTCAAATTTTTCGGGATTTCTTTCCGGGATTTTACCCCATTATCTTATTTTATTACCGGCATCCGCCGGTCTATTGAAACGCCATACATCAAAAATTGGCAAAGCACACACTCTAAGTGGGTTAGACGTTTAATAAAGCGTGTAATTATCTGAATGGAGTGCATACAGGAAGGGTAGGTCCAGCATTGGTTGAACAGTGGGGTGAACGGTGAAAATAAGACGAGTGAGGGTCGCCAAAAGATAATTTCATTCTGTTACTCCAATCGAAGCAATATAATTTAATGTATCACTAATTTAAGGGATGATTGTTAGTTTTATTAAAATATACGGGTGAATTGGAAATATTAATTTCGTCGTGATGTATTTCAATGATATGGTGATGCCTATTATATATATAGGGTCCGCCATCTAAAGTTTTTTTTTTCAACTAGTGCTTATTTCGTGAATGGTAACACTTAGCTCATGTCTGATTTGACAGATAATTAGTTTTATCCTTCCGCTGAGCGAATATGGTTGTGTATACGCTTGAACAACGCTGGGAAATATTGCGACATTACTTTGAAAATCATGGTAATGTTGCAGAATGTGTGCGAAAATTGCGTACGGTTTTTGGAAGAAGAGAAGCACCGTCAGCTCCGTATGTTCGTTATCTTGTGAAAAAAGTGAAAGAAACTGGCATCCTCATCGATAAACCAAAGCGTGAAAAGCCAAAAACAGTGCGTACACCCGAGAATATCGATGTTGTGGCAGAAAGTGTGCGTGAAGCGCCATCAACATCAATTCACCGTCGTTCTCAACAATTGAACATTTCGGAGACATCATTGAGACGAATTTTGCATAAAGACCTTGGTATGACGCCATACAAAGTCCAATTGGTTCAGGAGTTGAAGCCAACTGACCATCCAATGCGTTTTCGCTTCGCTGAGTGGGCCTGCGATCGACTTACAGAAGATGCCGATTTTGCCAAAAAAATCATCTTTTCGGATGAAGCTCATTTTGATCTTGGCGGGTATGTAAACAAGCAAAATTGTCGTATTTGGGGCACAGAAAACCCGCACGCATACATTGAAAAGCCGGTACACCCAAAACGAGTCACTGTTTGGTGCGGATTTTGGTCCAGAGGCATAATTGGGCCATTTTTCTTTGAAAATGAGCAAGGAGTGGCCGTTACAGTCAATGGCGATCGTTATCGGGCCATGTTGAACGGATTTTTGTTCACAAAAATTGAAGAGGAGGATATTGGCAACATTTGGTTTCAACAGGACGGCGCTACGTGCCACACAGCCGAAGCTAGTTAGTTTTTTTTTTATAGCATTTTCAAAAAAAAAAGTTATTTGGCGGACCCTTTATATATAAATATATATATATATATATATATATATATATATATATATATATATATATATATATATATATATATATATATATATATATATATATATATATATATATATATATATATATATATATATATATATATATATATATATATATATATATATAACGTAGTAATATTTACCTTCGTAAAGTGGGTGTATAATAATAAAATAAACAATGTGTTGCTTTGTAATTAAAGAAACGACAGTAAAAGTTTATTCTTAACTAATCTTTACAATAATTTTCTATCTATCTGATTCTGACAGTTAACAATATTATATTTTTTCTATCTGATGTCTTTTGTTTTATTCAGTGCGACGCATGCGACATCTGGTGGTAGAACTGTTTTATGTAGGTGCTATTTGTAAGTACTATATAAAATTTATAGGTAGGTACCTAGGTATTTTTATATATATATATATTTATATATATATAATTGTAATTAATAAATATTACATGGGACAGGTTTATGCATGATCAGTGGCCTGATCTCATTATTAAAGACGCTCAGTACTAAACGACAAGTGAAGGCGACAGGAGCGCAGAATTGTAAGGATAATCTCCCTTCAAAGTAGGATGATGTGCGTGGACCCTTCGCATCGCGGCGGGGTTCACAGCGGAAACCATCTGCAGGATATCATTCAATTAATATGAGCAACCTTTGATCACATCACAGGCAGGTACTATTATTCCATTATATTCCCCATGATATTGTACTTGGTGACTTTTGAACGCCACACCAATCTTTCTTTATCATACACACCCGTTGATCATTTCGACCCCTGACCAGTGGCAAATTTACAGTAGTGTTTAAATTTTAATATTTATTATTTGCCTTAGTAATTCTCACAAGGATTTATAGCATATTTAGTTTATAGTCTGGCCGCTTGGACAGAGAAGGGATTACTGAAGAATTATGGCGAGGAATGGAAAGTGTCCTTCCTTGGGAAGAACGAACAAGTAGACCATGATCTGAGAGGTATATAAAATTTTTATCCAGATATTTAGGTGCATTGGGGTCGTGAAGAATATTATAGAGTAGCGTGAATAAATATTTACCCGCTACAGGGCAGAAAGTGTCGTTTTTGCATTTTGAAGAAAAGGTATTGTTTAATTATTATTTTTAAATATACAAAATATTTAAATGGAGAAAAAATATTCAGGTTTTACCGAAAAAGATGTGTTGCACAGCAAAAAGTTCATTAAGTGGCTTGATATTTATTTTTAATACATTTTATTATATTTTTAAACTTTAAAAAGGAACTCGTGAAAAATCAAGTTTTTTATATATGACGTTGTTACGTAAATATAAGTGTTTTTTTCACTGTAATATTTATTCAATATTACCATGGACTGGTACCTGAAGCGGAGGGCTGATCACCCTTCCTTCATTGTAAACGATCAAGATAACACTGCGTTTATATGACACGGTGCCCTATGCACCATTGGGGTGCGGATAAGGGTTTTATTATTATTATTATGACGTTGTTTTTTTAAATATACTAAATATTTTAAAATGGAGAAAAAACCTTCAGGTTTCACCTAAAAAGATCTGTTGCACAGTAAAAAGTTCAATAAATGACTTGATATTTATTTTTTAATACTTTTTATTATATTTTTAAACTTTAAAAAGGTATTCCTGAAAAATCAAGTTTTTTGATATATGTCGTTGTTGAAAGGAGTGAGCGATATATGCTCGAAAATCAAAAGAATGTCGTCATTGAGCATGCTTATTTGTAGCAAAGAACGCACACAGATGCTACTAAACAGCATTTACTCGATAATTACTATATTTGCTAGTATGTTACGAAAATGGCGCTATATAAATTATTTAAAATTATTATTATTTATTATATGTAATCTAGACCTTAAGTATTGTATTGTACCTACTGCTTAGTCAATCCGGAATAATATAACCATAACTTTGACCTTTTGTTGCTGCGATACGGAAAATTGACTCTGGTTCATTTGATCAAATTTCACGATTGTCAAAACGCGTACTATTAAAACGTTCTCCTGAAAAATCTAGTTTTTTGATACATCGCTCACTCCTTTCAGGAACGTAATTAATCAAAATTCGTCAATTTTCAGTTGTGCATGTTTTCGGAATGCCCAGAAAATGTACTATATCCCAGCAAAAGCGGCATATTTTAAACATAATAATTACCACATTTTGAGTGTGTCCAAATACTTGTTCACAAAATCTGGATTATCTCCAATTACAGGAGTTATTTTCATTTTATTTTTTGACATCTCATCGAAGATGAAGAAGAATATGGAAGTCTGGGCATTTACGGGGCTGACGACCGTCATAGGCTGGTTTAAGTGATCACTTTACTCACGTGTAACATTCACCAATTCTACCCATTATTGACAACCACACTACTCAAATTCTTGGAAGTTCTATATATATGAACCAATTTAGAAACCTTGTTCTTGAATTACTAGAACTTCACAAGAGACATCTATTGGTGAGATGTAAAGAAGCTTTTTAACACTCAAAATGTTGTAAATAAATTATCTGGTCAAATTATAAGCTTAATAATAAAAATGAAAATGGTATTTTCTGGCGTTTCTCATGTGTGTGATTATAATCCGGGATTCGGATCTCACATACTAATATAAGAGTTTCTGCTTAGTAAAAAAGCTTCTTTACATCTCACCAATAGATGTCTCTAGTGAAGTTCTAGTGATTCAAGAACAAGGTTTCTAAATTGGTTCATATATATAGAACTTCCAAGAATTTGAGTAATGTGGTTGTCAATAATGGGTAGAATTGGTGAATGTTACACGTGTGTAAAGTGATCACTTAAACCAGCCTATGACGGTCGTCAGCCCTGTAAATGCCCAGACTTCCATATTCTTCTTCATCTTTGATGAGATGTCAAAAAATAATATAATAATTACCCGCTACAGGGCAGAAAGTGTCGTTTTTGCATTTTGAAGAAAAGGTATTGTTTAATTATATTTTCTAAATAAAATAAATATTTTTCAAATGGAGAAAAAACCTTCAGGTTTCATCTTAAAAGATCTGTTGCACAGTAAAAAGTTTGATAAGTACCTTGATATTTATTTTTAATACATTGTGTTATATTTTTAAACTTTGAAAACGTTCTCCTGAAAAATCTAGTTTTTTGATTTGTGACGTTCTTGAAAGGAGCGAGCGATATGACGTTCTTGAAAGGAGTGAGCGACTTGTCCCCCTTGTTTTCCGACAGTTATGTGACCATATTGCATCAAGCGCAGAGCCCTCTGCCTGCACTGTGAGGTGCCAACTGGCGACACGAGAGCTCCCCTTCAGGATGTGTGCTTTGTCTCTTTGAAGATCAACTTTAGAGTGTCGGAGGTAGAGCTAAGAACGTTGTGAATGCGAGAGTATATGCTCTACATCTCATTGTCCCTAACACAAAGAAATTTTAATATAAAACCTCCTGGAGTTTTATAAAAAATAACACCCTTTAATTTTGTTTCCTTTGCCTCGTCTGAATTGTCAACCTGTAAGTAACTAAATAACTAACTTACTTGCTAACCATCACGCTGTTCATTGTAGGGGTGGGCAGAGAGGATAGAACGTCACGTTAGACCACTCTTTCTTTTGCAATACTATCATCATATTCGAATTATTAAATTTATGTTTTGTACTGATATTTCTTGGTTGAACTATATTTTATATGATAAAAATATCAACTATATAATGTTTTCTAACTACACAGTTGTTATTATATATATATATATATATATATATATATATATATATATATATATATATATATATATATATATATATATATATATATATATATATATATATATATATATATATATATATATATATATATATATATATATATATATATATATATATATATATATATATATATATATATATATATATATATATATATATATATATATATTATATATATATATATATTTTTTACACAGGAGAGAGTGACCTACTAACAAAACAAAATGTTCAGGAGGGCCATTTAAATCACTTTTGCTTGGCAAGAAAATAAACATCAATGCAGTTAGTCATTTTTAACAAGTCAATGTATTATTATTCCAAGATTAAAATCCTTTGGGATGTTTTCAGGGCAATATTAAGCTAGTAAGATATCAAATAGTCAATGATCACGGTTTTGTTAAAAGTGCACATGAGGAAAAAACTATAAAGTTGTTTTTTAATTATGTAAGTATTAATAATAATTTATATTACATAAATTATTAAAAATCTATTTGATAAATACACGGTTTATTTAATTCTTAGAATACAGTGGGGTAATATTCTCAATATTATCAATATTTAAAGCATTTACTTTGTGGTTAGTCATTTTTACTTTTTAATTTTTTTATAAAATAGTTTTTAATATTAGTATAGTATTATATAATATTAGTAGAGCGGTTATATAAAAAGATTATTAACATTTTTGTAAAAAAAAGTAACAGTGGAGTAAATGTATTTAATTTAATCTAACTAACTAATATAGCGTCATCACGCTTCATCGCAGGGGTAGGCAGAGAGGACAGAACGGCACACTACTTTGTCTTTGCAAACATCGTCTCTTCCACTATCATCATCTCGGCTGTCCAAATTTAAAACACAGTAAGGGACATTTTTTGTAGTACATATTTTTTTGCATTTATGGACTAAGTAGACTACTTAGTCCAAAAATGCAAAAAAAAACGTACTACAAAAAAATGTCCCTTACTGTGTTTTAAATTTGGACAGCCGATCTCCTCATACCATTCTGATTATAATTATTATTATTCCAACTACTGACTTTGCCACGGCCAAGCATTTGAAGTACTGATCACTCCAAGTTTTCTTCAGTCTGCCTCTGCTACTATTTCTGATTAAATTTTCCTTTTTCCACAAACTACGCTTCATTTGGAAAATATGGTGTAATAAAAATAAAAGAATGATATTTTTCTAAATGTATTGTATTTATGATATTGGATATTCAACATGGAAACACATTCTTAGAATCTAGTAACATGGTACTTACTGCAATCACAAAACACTTCATTTAATGACGACATAACTTGAATTTAAATATTACACACGTACAGTAATATTAATGAAATAAAATAAATAAATACGTTAAAATACGGAGAAAACAAATTTAAGTCCCTGCGGAGCAAGCTTGTTAGAATGAATGAGATATTTTAGAAAGGAGAAATCTACCTGAGGAAATATTGTCGGGGTTATCGGCTGTCCAAATTTAAAACACAGTAAGGGACATTTTTTGTAGTAGTTTTTTTTGCATTTATGGATAAAGTAGACTCAAAAATGCAAAAAAAAAACTACTACAAAAAATGTCCCTTACTGTGTTTTAAATTTGGACAGCCGTTATGTCGTTGGTCAAATAGTCAAGTTTAGCTTAATGGATTTGGGATATTCGACAATATTTTGTAACTTATATTACATAAATGCATTGTATTTGCGTGTAGCTTTATGGGGTTGGGATATTTGACATTATTTTGTAACTTAAATAACATAATTACATTTGTATTTGCATGTACATAGCTTCATGGGGTTGGGATATTTGACAATATTTTGTAACTTAAATAACATAAATACATTGTATTTGCGTGTAACTTAATGGAGTCGGGACATTTGACAATATTTTGTAACTTATATAACATGAATACATTGTATTTGCGTGTAGTTTCATGGGGTTGGGATATTTGACAACATTTTGTAACTTATATAACATAAATATATTGTATTTGCGTGTAGCTTCATGGGGTTGGGATATTTGACAGTATTTTGTAACTTAAATAACATGAATACATTGTATTTGCGTGTAGCTTCATGGGGTTGGGATATTTGACAATATTTTGTAACTTAAATAACATAAATACATTGTATTTGCGTGTAACTTAATGGAGTCGGGACATTTGACAATATTTTGTAACTTATATAACATGAATACATTGTATTTGCGTGTAGTTTCATGGGGTTGGGATATTTGACAACATTTTGTAACTTATATAACATAAATATATTGTATTTGCGTGTAGCTTCATGGGGTTGGGATATTTGACAGTATTTTGTAACTTAAATAACATGAATACATTGTATTTGCGTGTAGCTTCATGGGGTTGGGATATTTGAAAGTATTTTGTAACTTATATAACATAAATACATTCGTATTTGCATGTAGCTTCATGGGGTTGGAAAATACGTCAAAAAAATTAGAATGTATGTACATTGTATTTGTAATAAATAATAAATCAAAATTTTAACATCACATCAAAGATTCTTATAACTACCAATTATGATGTATAGTATTTATATAATTAATACTATAACTAAATATAATTTAATTTCATCACAATTTTCAAATGACTAGACTGTTAACATTATTCTTTACACTATTCAGACATATCAATTTGACAATTTTTGCACGTTATAATTTATATATGTATATATATATATATATATATATATATATATATATATATATATATATATATATATATATATATATATATATTGTGGCAACCCACACATCGACTATGGCAACTCAAATCGAGTAACGTAGCGAGCTCCCTACACGAGACCAGCAACGAACGGAAGCGAGCCCGCCACACTTCGTCGCCGCCCGTCCGCAGATCGACACGTACTTCAACTGTTCTCATATTAGAATCACGCGATTATTCTTAAGTATTTTCTTGATTGTAATTTGATAGAACCAAATAAATTTGTGTTAAAAGTAATCCGCTTTCATCTTGCTTCCCTTCTGATAAATTAAAGTGGTATTCAACTAGAAACCATAATATATATATATATATATATATATATATATATATATATATATATATATATATATATATATATATATATATATATATATATATATATATATATATATATATATATATATATATGTATATATATGGGAACCGTATATTTACATAAGGATCCACATTGTTTTAGCTAAATAAAAGTAGAATTCAATCCAATAATCCAATTACTAGATACTTTTTGATATTTGTACGTCACAAAATTATTTTGAATTTAATGGTTTAATTTATGAACAGCGAGATGGACTTCCAATGGGCTCTCCTCTATCGCCATTTTTAGCAGATATGTTTTTTAATTATTTTGAGATAGATTTATTGAATTCTAGTCATCCTCTAGTAAAGTCATGTATTGGATTGGATGGTATAGGTATGTTGATGACATTTTTTGCATTTTTACTGGGACAGATAGACAGTTAGAAACAGTTAAAACTCAATTAAATGGATTATTGAATTGTTCAATTTTAATAAAATAATCATGTCATTTCACAAAGTTAATGCCGAATCAATAAATAATACCAATAAACCTTGTTTAATTTTGGATATATTACCCAACAATTCAATATGGAATTCTACCAACTGTCTGCAGTTACTATAAATAAAATACTATTTGTTTTGAGTAAGAAATGAAATTTGAAGGGTTTATTACTTAAGATATTATGATAGTCCTAATTGTACCAACTTTCTTTAGACACCATTAAAATATTATGATTAAAAAATTGTCAAAATATAAGCTGCATAAAATTTAAAATCATGTTTTGAAGTATGTAAAAAAATTACGTAAAATTCACCGGTTAGGATCTTGCATGCATCCAAATATTATTAATGGTCTCTTCTAAATAAAAGCTTTCTCAATCGAACATAGATGGCTCTTGTGTCATGATATAAATGATATATGTAGGAGTTCCAAAATTTTGATCGTGATTAGTATGGTTGTCAATCGTGGGATGGAATGGTGAATGTAACACGTTTGTAAAGTGATCATAAGCCCTGCAAATACTTCCGAATTCTTCTTCTATGTTGAGATATCAAACGAAATGGTTTATTTTATTAAACTTAAACACTTGAAAATACCAGTTTATCGAGTTTTATTTTTATTTACGAGTAGTTTCGAAAACGACATATGTTTTCATCTTCTGGTACAAATTAAAACATATATGTTGTGGTATATTCAAGTGTTTTATTTTAATAAAATAATCATGTCATTCCACAAAGTTAATGCCGAATCAATAAATAATATGAAATGGTTTGTAATTATATTGTGCTAGACTTTTAATCCTTATAACTATTATTGCTGTTTTCCCCGACAATGTCGATATCGCTTTCACTGTGGTTTGAAACGTCGGAGTCGGGGTCTAGGATCGGCCTATAGTTCCCTGGCATGAAGCCTTCCCTTGATGATGCGTTGACGTCCTTGCATCGAGGAGTTGACGGCACCTGTCGAAAACAAATCAAATCAAAATGGCCCTTGTCAACAACAAAGCAAATCAAAATGGCACTCGTCAACAACAAAGCAAATCAAAATGGCACCGGTCAACAACAAAGCAAATCAAAATAGCACCTGTTTACAATAAAGCAAATCAAAATGGCACCTGTTTACAATAAAGCAAATCAAAATTGCACCGGTCAACAACAAAGCAAATCAAAATGGCACATGTAAAAAAGAAATTAAATGAATGAAATTAAAAATGCACCCGTCGAAGACAAATCAAATAAAAATTGCACCTTCCAAAAATGTATCATACCAAAATGGCACTAGTTAAAAGCAAACCGATTCATAATGGCACCTGTCAAAAACAAGTCGAATCAAAATGGAGTTCGCATACAACGGAGCGAACAGTTTATTTTCATCCTAAAATTCAATAACTTTCAAACTATTATTAGTCTTGTTATATTTTCTAATTTTATTATATTTTCTCATTTGTTATTTTAAATATGCTTCTTACCTTATGTTTTTCTCATTATTTTTTTAAAATATGTTTCTTATGCCTATTTATTATACTTCAGAAATTCAGGCAAATAAAGGTCCGTTATATCTGGGGTTTACTATATTCTTATGAATACAGTAAACCCCAGATATAACAGACCTTTATTTACGTGAATTTCTGAAGTAACTGAAAAAAAATACCAAATACACATTAAAATATGGAACAAAGGCAAAGTAAAGCAATGGGTAAATGATCAAGAGTTAATTTTATGAAAATTGTCAAATGGTTTTTATTTTAAATTTTTTTTTTCTTTTTTGTGTGTATATTAGGTTGAAATAGATTTTTAAAAAACGTATGTAAAACGAACTCCAACGACAAGACACACAAGGTGGCTTGGTGGGTCTCTGCAAAATAAATGTTAGTTATGTTTATAATTTTTTTTTATTAAAAAAAATTAAATACATTACCATCACGCCGCTTCCCCACAGGGGTAGGCAGAGAGAATCGAACGCCACACCACTCTGTCTTTTCAAACAATCTTCGCCTCTTCCACATTGATGTATCTCCTATTACATACATACCCGACGATTATTATGACTCGTGACCCGGCCGCTTTCATGTATTTAAAAAATATATATGAAATATTTTACCTGCGTTCTGTCAGGAGTATTTGAACCAGATGCAAAACCTAATACTGCATGATCTGGAAGAAAAATAACATATTAATGTCAACTAATGAAGAAATAATAGTAAAACAAATTTATGAGGCAAATATGGTCAATGCTAGAAACAGAGGAAGACCGTGGAAAACTTGGGACGATCGAGTATTTAAAATACTTGGGAGTGGTCAGATTACAGCTTGGAATAATCAACGGGTATGTATGCATTATATAAAGCAAATCAAAACGGCACTCGTCAACAACAAAGCAAATCAAAATGGCACTCGTCAACAACAAAGCAAATCAAAATGGCACTCGTCAACAACAAAGCAAATCAAAATGGCACATGTAAAAAAGAAATTAAATGAATGAAATTAAATGCACCTGTCGAAGACAAATCAAATAAAAATTGCACCTTCCAAAAATGTATCATACCAAAATGGCACTAGTTAAAAGCAAACCGATTCATAATGGCACCTGTCAAAAACAAGTCGAATCAAAATGGAGTCCTCCCACAACGGAGCCAACAGTTTATTTACATCCTTAAATTCAATAGCTTTGAAACTATTATTAGTTTAGTTATGATGAGATGCGTGAATTTGGAAGAGGCGAAAATTGCTTGTCTTTAGATATTTAAGTGTATTAGGTTTATGAAAATTACTTTAAAGTAAGCCCTATGGTGCATAGGGCACTGCATCGCATTGAAGCAGTGTAATCTTGATCGTTAAACGCAGATCGTTCTTGTACCAGCGAGGGGGTGATATCGAAATAAAAATTATAGTAATATTCACTTATATTTACTTCGACCCCTCTGGAAATCGAACCAGGGACCTCCAGCGCTAAATGTAACCACTACACTACAAGTATAGAGGGACTGGTAACTAGATGAATTGTAACACACTCCAATTATTAGACCAAAGGCCCCCAAATTACACGAATAAACAGTTGTTATTGACTTCATAGCGCGCAATTTAGGCCTAGATAATACAATTTGTTAGTTTCGTAAAAGGGTGATTCGTTTATTACGACCTGCCTTCTCTGCTGTTTGATACGTTACTCATATCGTACCTACGTCTGAACGCACATATCGCTTACTCTTTTCAAGAACGTCATAAATCAAAAAACTTGATTTTTCACGTTTAGAACGTTTTCAAAGTTTAAAAATATAATACAATGTATTAAAAATAAATATCAAGCCACTTATTGAACTTTTTACTGTGCAACAGATCTTTTTAGATAAAATCTGAAGATTTTTCTCCATTTGAAAAATATTTAGTATATTTCAAAAAATAATTAAACAATACCTTTTCTTCAAAATGTAAAAACACTTTCTGTCCTGTAGCGGGTAAATATTAAGTTAAAAATATGCCTCTTTTGCTGGGATACAGTACATTTTCACAAGAATTCATTTGAACAAGTATTTGGACACACTCAAAATATGCACAAATCCATTGCACCACGTGCCAACTTTGTTTTTGAACGATATAATTCTTAACGAATAAATTTGAAGAAATTGATTCCGCACAAACCAAGATGGCTTCTAAGATTTCCCTCCCCTTTGCTTCCCATTTCCCGCGCCGAGCGCTGATTGGCCGAAGACGTTTTCCATCCTCCAACCCCCTTAGAGCTTTCCCGCAGAGTGTGGGGCTTCCCCTAGCATCTTAAAGAAGTCTTCACATCGCGCGGGAAAATAAAAGGTGCTCTCCAAAAGAAAGTTTTTATTATTATTATTGTATTAAATACAGTTCAACCAATAAATATCAATACTGTTTTTTCTTTAAATTTACCTAACTTCAAGAAATTAATCATTTAAAAATTTTTACGTAAAATAAGCATATTATATTTTTCTTCTTCTAACCCTTATCCGCACCCAATGGTGCATAGGGCACTGAATCATATAAACGCAGTATTATCTTGATCGTTAGAAAGGTGATCAGCCCTCCGTTTCAGGTACCAGTCCAGGGTAATATTGAATAAATATAAGCGTGAAATAACCACTTGTATTTATTTGACCCCCGCCCCCTCCCCTGGGACCTCCAGCACGGTAGCTTAACACGCTAACCACGGAGGCGGACATATTAATAGAATGTTATACATACATCACTTTTTACAGTTAACAAGTTCTTCAATAATTTTCCTATTATATATATATATATATATATATATATATATATATATATATATATATATATATATATATATATATATATATATATATATATATATATATATATATATATCTTATCTGAATGGAGTGCTTACAGGAAGGGTAGGACTAGCATTGGTTGAACAGTGGGGTGAACGGTGAAAATAAGACGTAAGGGTCGCCGAAAGATAATTTCATTCAGTTACTCCAATCAAAGGAATGTGATTTAATGTAACACTAATTAAAGGGATGATTGTTAGTTTTATTATAATATAAGGGTGAATTGGAAATATTAATTTCCTCGTGATGTATTTAAATGATATGGTGATGCCTATTATATATACAATGTGTATATATATATATATATATATATATATATATATATATATATATATATATATATATATATATATATACATATATATACATATATATATATATATATATATATATATATATATATATATATATATATATATATATATATATATATATATATATATATATATATATATATATAGTAATTTTAGTATTTTCGTTGTTTTTTGTATATCAAAAGCATTGTTAACATTGTAGTATGGTAATAAAGCACTCTCCTTATCATTCATCATTCACTTTGTGTAATACCACTTTTATAAACACTTATTCTTTAAGGCTTTATTTAAAAGAATCTCCATTTTTTTTAAATTTCCTTCATTTGTACATTAACCTTTCCCGTGCGGTGCAAAAATAAAACGCGCGTCCCGATGTTGGGTAGTCACTACATCGAGGAATATCTAAAATCTTAGCCTTGTATTTATTACATTTATAAAGATATTATGGTTATTAGAAGCAATGTGTACAAGGTACACAACATCGGAAGAGAGGGTTAAAATAATGCCAAATCTGTGTTAAACAAATTTATGTATTTGACAAGTGGAGCATCTTTTATTCACGTTCGGGCTATACTAAGTTCCATACGAAGGCTGTACGTAAAGTTGTTCTATTGAACAGAGTTGTCAATATATTGTCAATCTGTGGGACGCGTCCTATGAACGGAGGAAGAAAACTAAAATTTATGTAATACCACTTCACAACATTTTGAGTGTGTTCAAATACTAAATCTCACCAATAGATGTCTCTAGTGAGGTTCTAGGGATTCAAAAACAATGTTTCTAAATTGGTTCATATACGAGTATATTATAGAACTTTTGTGAACAACTATTTGGACACACTCAAAACGTTGTAAATAAATTATCTGGTCAAATTATAAGCTTAAATAATAAAAATGAAAAGGATTTTTTCTGGCGTTTCTCATGTGTGTGATTATAATCCAGGATTCGGTCCTCATATACTAATAAAAGAGTTTCTGCTCAATAAAAAGCTTCTTTTAATCTCACCAATAGATGTCTCTAGTGAAGTTCTAGTGATCCAAGAACAATGATTCAAAATTGGTTCATTTATGTATAAAACTTCCAAGAATTTGAGTAGTGTGGTTGTCAATAATGGGTAGAATTGGTGAATGTTACGCGTGTGTAAAGTGATCACTGAAACCAGCCTATGACGGCCGTCAGCCCCGTAAATGCTCAGACTTCCATATTCTTCTTCACCTTTGATGAGATGTAAAAAAATAATATAATACCACTTTTAAAAAACACTTATTCGTGACTATAGGTTTCGGTATAATCATTCCATCATCAGATAATTAAAATAAAATTTTAACGGTCTGACATTTAAAACAAATTATAATTTTAAAGAGAGAAAGAAGACAAATATTAAAAATGCTTTTAACTCTTACCACTCTGTAGGCCAGACATTCTGGCCCGTATGATTCTAGTAGGCAGCTCCGTGGGCCACAATGTCTGGCCCGGCGCAGGTATAACTTTAATCACTGATTTATCTATCACCCGAGTATATTCTACCAACAAATATTTCAGATAAATACAGTTAATCTTAATTAACATGGTCATACGAATTGCCAGACAGAGTGTCCCAAAATTAGGGAAACAAAATATATATTTTAATGGTAGAAAAACGTCGCATTTTTTTGATCAGAGTAGCTGATCAGTTATCAGAAAAAATGGTCAGAGTGGAATGGGTTAATATACAAAATGTAATACAAGTATTTAATTTTTTTTAATTTCATATGAATACTCGCATCTCCAATAAATGTGTTATATAAGTAGATAAAACTAACTTCTAACTAACCATCACTACCCCTCCGCGATGGGGTAGGCAGAGAGAATAGAACACCATACCACTCTGTCTTTAAAAACATTGTTGCTATAGTTAGAAATACGCTATACGCAACCAATTTTTCTGCACCATTAGTGTGTTTTTTTTGGGAGATTTTCGATGTTTTGAGGCTACAGAGGCACCTCTTAATCGATTTCGAAAGGGAATGGCAAAGTTTGAGAAACACTGCTGTAGGTAATGAAGTTAGGGAGGTACTAACGGACAAGATTGTAAGGGATGTTTCTTGGTGAGGGTGGAACAGGGCTGGAGAGGGACATATTGTCAAACTTTTAGCTGCCTATCATTTTCTAGGTTTTTATCGAAAACCTATTAGCGAATGCTAACCTTACAACGCTCTCGGAAGTTCTATATATATATATATATATATATATGAACAAATTTAGAAACCTTGTTCTTGAATCAATAGAACTTCACTAGAGACATCTATTGGTGAGATGTAAAGAATGTGAGAATTTGAGTAGTGTGGTTGTCAATAATGGGTAGAATTGGTGAATGTTACACGTGTGTAAAGTGATCACTTAAACCAGCCGATGACGGTCGTCAGCCCCGTAAATGCCCAGACTTCCATATTCTTCTTCATCTTTGATGAGATGTCAAAAAAATAATATGAAAATAACTCCTGCAATTGGAGATAATCCAGATTTTGTGAACAAGTATTTGGACACACTCAAAATGTTGCCAATAAACCTTGTTTAATTTTGGATATATTACCCAACAATTCAATATGGAATTCTACCAACTGTCTGCAGTTACTATAAATAAGGGACATTCATTGCTATCTTCTCGACAGAAAATGCTGAATCAATGTTACCATGAAAGTAGATTGAGTGCAGTCACAATCCACAGTAACGAGAAATAAGACGGAGTAGAAGAATTTTGTTAAATCCCCAAATAAAGTAGATTAAGATGACATACCTTGTCTACTCCTGGTTTTGTCCTGATGCTGTGCCTTCCTGAGCTGCTTCTTGTGCTTCATTCTCCTGTTCTGGAACCAGGTCTTGACCTGCGTCTCCGAGAGGCTGAGGGCTCCAGCCAGCTCCACTCTCTCCGGAGTAGACAGGTATCTCTGCGACTCGAACCTCTTCTCCAGACCTATGGGCAAAACATCAAGACGATCAGTTCAAGAGTCAATTGAACATCTTATTTAGGAGCACAGTTGAAACTAGTTACATGAATTCCTGCAAAAAAAAAAAAATAATAAAACCCTTATCCGCACCCCAATGGTGCTAGGGCACTGCTTCATATACACGCAGTGTTATGGTGATCGTTTTACACATGAAGGAAAGGTGATCAGCCCCCCGCTTCGTAGTATAATATATTGACTTGTTAAAAATGACTAACTGCATTGATGTTTATTTTGTTGCCAAGCAAAAGTGACTTAAATGGCCCTCCTGAATATTTTACGTTTTGGTAGTTGGTCACTTTCTCCTGTACGACTACGATATATCAATTTATCCGATTTGTCAATATCTTTAATATTCTTTAAATAAAGCACTATGCATTTGGTCCTTTTGGTGAATAAAAGTGTTCGATTCTGTCTGCCTACCCCTTCGGAGAAGCGGCGTGATGGTTAGTTAGTTCGTTAGTATGAAACGTTTTAATGTAAATATTCACTGTCCATTCATTAAAAGAAAACAGGAAACTTCTATTACATAATGCGACATCACTATACGTTTTTCGTCTCTCCTATAAACACAGTATTTTTTTGTTGATACTGTTTTGATCTAGGGGTGCGATATGTCATAAGTCACATACGAGTAGGTATATAACTTTTATTACTCATTTTGGGATATGGGATTAAGGTTAATAAGGCTGTAAAACAAATAAGAAAACACAGGGTAAATGTAAAATATAAAGCAATAAAAGGTACAGAAAATAGGCATATCTCTCACTCTATCTTTCAAGAACGTCATAAATCAAAAAACTTGATTTTTCAGGAGAACGTTTTTAAAGATTTAAATATAATACAATGTATTAAAAATAAATATCAAGCCACTTATTGAACTTTTTACTGTGCAACAGATCTTTTTAGGTAAAACCTGAAGGTTTTTTTTCCATTTGAAAAATATTTAGTATGTTTAAAAAAAAAATTACACAAAACCTTTTCTTCAAAATGCAAAAAACAACACTTTCTGCCCTGTAGCGGGTAAATATTAAGTTAAAAATATGCCTCTTTTGCTGGGATATAGTACATTTTCTGGGCATTCCGAAAACATGCACAACTGAAAATTGTCGATTTTTGATTTATGACGTTCTTGAAAGGAGTGAGCGAAATGTAAAAACTATTTTTTTTTATGGGTGGGGGAAGTAATTAAAGGGCGAACCGGTTCTTGAAAATATTGAATCCCATCACTGGGTATAGGCAATATATTGTATTAGGTACCTAGCTTGTATTACCTGTTAATTGTGGATCAGAGAAGACCGTTCTCGCTTTCCGTCTTCTGCAGTGCTTAAGGGCGGACAGGGAAAGATCCGATGGGCCGAATAGGGCGTGGTATGGTAAACCTGTAAAAATATATACAAATGAAATAGGCACATAGAGGTAAGGTATTTTTAATTAATGGTTTACTTAGTAATTACCACTATTTCTTAAAATCTACTGTGACACGTGTTTCGATGCATTTTCAAACACCGTATGATGCGGAATGCATCGAAACACGTGTCACAGTAGATTTTAAGAAATAGTGGTATTTACTGAGTAAAACATTAATTAAAAATGGATTTTGTCCGCCTCCGTAGTGTAATGGTCAACACGCCCGGCTACCGTTCTGGAGGTCCTGGGTTCAATTCCCAGGGGGGGTCAAATAAATACAAGTGATTTTTGCACTGTAATATTTATTCAATATTACCCTGGACTGGTACCTGAAGCGGAGGGCTGATCACCTTCCCTTCATGTGTAAAAGATCAAGATAACACTGCGTTTATATGATGCAGTGCCCTATGCACCATTGGGGTGCGGATAAGGGTTTTTTTTATTATTACGAATCAATTAATGTAAGATATTTTATTTATTGTTTCGGCATTAACTTGTATGACATGTTACAATAATTAAAGAAAACACTTGTTTTTTACCACTTGAGTTTTATTATAGACTACATGTTTCAGAAGTTAAACTTCCATCATTCAGGTCGGTATAATAACTAAAATATAAAATAATTTATAGAACAATTTTATGAATGATGGAAGTTTAACTTCTGAAACAAGTAGTATTTAATAGATTTATATTATCCACTGACACTTCGTGATGGAATTGCATTTTTAATTTATTATTAGATTAAAACCAATATTTTTAGCTTTTCCACTTTTTTATTTGACCAGCGACCGGGTTTCGTCGTTACCGACATCATCAGACTGGTGTAGTATTTAATAAAACTCAAGTGGTATACATAATGTAGTATTTAATAAAACTCAAGTGGTATAAAACAAGTATTTTCTTTAATTATTAGATGTATTTTTGTCCGCCTCCGTAGTGTAATGGTCAACACGCTCGCCTACCGTCCTGGAGGACCCGGGTTTGATTCCCAGGGGGGGTAGGAATAAATATGAGTGATTTTTTCACTGTAATGTTTATTCAATATTAATTAATTAATTAATTAATTTCCTTCGTGTGTTAGCGATCAAGATAACACTGTGTTTATAATGCAGGGCTCTATGCACCATTGGGGTGCGGAAAAGGGTTTGAATTAATGAAATAATAAATGCGATTCCTATCTAAAAAAAAATAAAAATGATTGTGTACAAATAAAAAGTACCTACCTTGAGATTGAAAATAGGGAGTCTCCACAGTTTCATCTTTGATGAAATATCAAAAAATAATATCTATAAACCTTGTAGGTACATAATAAGCAAATAAATATAAAATATAAAATATAATAATAAAAAATAAATAATAAATGCAATCCCTGTCTAAAAAAATTATAAATTAATTATAAGTACCTACCTTGCGATAGAAAATAGGGTGTCTCCACAGTTTTATAAGGTCCAGGAGCAGTGTTGAGGTAAACTCCAAGTGCGCTCATCGCCGTCTGTATGTACCCTTCGTGGGGGCCTGCCACGGGCCTGAGAGACCCCTCCATGCCGTAGCAGGGCTGGAAGGCCACCCGGCAGGCCTCAGAGACCCTCGGCCCTTCCGGCTTCCGGCTGCCGCGGAACAGGATGTCCTCGATGAGGAACGAAGTCTTGCAGGAGGGCTCATCGGACCTGTTGCTGGCCTGCTCTTGGCGAGTCGATTCGATCTTGTTGTCGAAACCTTTGCGTAGCTCCATTTTAGCTTATTTCTAGTCACCTTAATCGATAAATTGACCAATCGATGAATCGACCAATCGATAAATCGACCAATCGATAAACCGAAATCAATAAGTCGAACAAATCGATCGATTTCAATTTTTATTGTGTACAATATCACGATATTGGGGTAGAATCACAAATTTCATCTCTTTTAATGTCGTTCACAGATTAATCTCACTTATTTTGTTATATTTGTATGTTTTTATAGCCTTATAAGACATTTTAATGTTATTTTAACCTTTTTTTGAAAATCCCTAACTGAATTTAATCTTATTTTAAAAATCGCTGTAACTGAATTTAATTTTATAAAATGAAATATTATAAATATATTTTTTAAATATCACTCTTTTCTAAACTGAATTGAAGTTATAGATATTTTACGAGATTACTTTTGTTGAGTTTTATGCGTTTTTATTAAAAGATATCTAAGCTTTTTCCTAACGCAAGTAAAGTAAACGCAAGATACATAATAAAACAAGATATTTTTACTATTTTTCCGCTTTTCTTTTAAAATATAACCTGTTTCCAAAAACGCTTTAAATTAAATTTTACATCGATATTTTCCTATCGGGATTTATTTTTCCACGCGCGATGACTGTCGACCGTCACTAGGACTTTCCGCAGCGCAATATCGCGTCGAGTATCGCTGCCTGACTGAGCTCTGCCTGGGGGAGGAGTCATGTTCTCCTGGTGCCACTAGTCCCTAATGGGGCTGGAACAGCCAGTACCCACCCCTAGGGTGAGGGGTGAATACATCCCTCAAATACCAATCATACTTGCGTCGAGCGAATATTAATCGGGATTGTGGTACAGCTGAGGATGATGAATGTAGCAGCCAGGTGAAATGAATTATATTGATATATTTATATACAGGAGGATAAATATAAAGTCTGGATATTTACAGGGATTACGAACTATCATAAAGTGCTCAGTTTATTCACTAAATTCAATTAAAAAAATTGCATCCAATAAAAATACCAGTACTTGGAAAAATCGCTCACTCCTTTCAAGAACGTCGTAAATCAAAAATCGTCAATTTTCAGTTGTGCATGTTTTCAGAATGCCCAGAAAATGGGCATAATTAATGGGCAGAAAAAGGTATTTATGGTAGAAAACCATGATTTAATATATATTTTTTCTGGCAAAATGAATTTAAATTTAATGAATTTGAGTCGTGTATATTTATTTATATTTCATCCGTACATTTATTTCGTCCGCCTCCGTAGTGTAATGGCCAACGCGCTCGGCTACCGTTCTGGAGGTCCCCGGTTCGTTTCCCAAGGGGGGTAAAATATTTGTTCAATATTACCATGGACTGGTACCTGAAGCGGAGGGCTGATCACCTATCCTTCATGTATAAAACGATCAAGATAACACTGCGTTTATATGACACAGTGTACTATGCACCATTCGGGTGCAGATAAGGGTTTGAATTTTTTTAAATAATAATCACATAAAATTTATGGTAGATATTTTAAGTTTAATTTGATATAACATGATATACATATCTACAAACCCTTATCCGCGCCAAATGGTGCATAAGGCACTGCATCATATAAACGCAATGTTATCTTGATCGTTAACACGTGAAGGAAAGGTGATCAGTCCTTTGCTTCAGGTACCAGTCCAGGGTAATATTGAATAAACATTAGAATGAAAAAATCACCTTTATTTATTACCCCCGCCCCTGGGAATCGAACCCGGGCCCTCCAGAACGGTAGCCGAGCATGCTGACCATTACTCTACGGAGGCGGACAAAACAGCTGATATACATATACATGGGATTTAATTGAAGTCCATGTGTAATTATTTTATTGTAAAACCTTTATACTGTAAATTATTATTGTATGTAATGCATATAATCTAAAAATTTAAAAAAAGAAAATAAAAAGAATTGTATTAACATGTAAGTATTTCGGCTCAACACAGGCCATGCCTAAAGAGCCGTAATACATATCGCTCACTCCTTTCAAGAACGTCATAAATCAAAATTCGTCAATTTTCAGTTGTGCATATTTTTGGAATGCCCAGAAAATTTACTATATTCCAGCAGAAGCGGCATATTTTCAACTTAATATTTACCCGCTACAGGGCAGAAAGTGTTGTTTTTGCATTTTGAAGAAAAGGTATTGTTTAATTATTTTTTAAATACACTAAATATTTTTCAAATGGAGAAAAAACCTTCAGGTTTTACCTCAAAAGATCTGTTGCTCAGTAAAAAGTTTAATAAGTGGCTTGATATTTATTTTCAATAAATTGTATTATATTTTTAAACTTTATAAACGTTCTTCTGAAAAATCAAGTTTTTTTTATTTATATCGTCGTTGAAAGAAGTGAGCGATATAGTAAAAAAAATGTGTGTATCTATGAAATAAAAAATAAAAATAAAAATAAAAAAATTCTCTAATTGACATTTTCTTTCATATGGGAGTATATGTTTAGTGATAGTTCAGTGATTAAAAGCTTAATCAACTCAACCATAGATACTGCCGAGAACTCACATATGAAAGGAGACGTCAATTTGGGATAGAATAGATAAAGTTCTAAAAATTTGAGTGATGTGGTTGTGAGAATGGTGAATATTGGACGTGTATATGTAGATTAATAATAAAAATACGAAAAATACGTATAAGGTAATAAGGCGTGCATAAGGCAATACTTAAACCAGCCTATTACAGGTAGTTAGTCCTGTATATACTCAGACTTCATCTATGTTGAGTTATGAACAAATATTAGACACACTCAAAATATTGTGAGTACATTTCATAAGGGTCTCTGTTAAATAAAAAGTTACTCAACTCAACCATAGATGCTGCCGAGAACTCGCGTGTGAAAGAAATGTCAATTAAAGGATATATTTAACAGTTCCGAAAATTTAGTATTGTGGTTGTCAATCGTGGGTAGAAAGGTAAATGTTACACTTGTGTAGAGTTATCACTTAACCAGCCATGACAGGTCATAAGCCGCTTAGATATTTGCTTTCACCCTAAAGAGATAAAAACATTCTCAAAAACAGTTAAGATTCCCGCGTATTTTAATGTCAAAATTTAAAAAATCCATTTCTTCCGAAACGTCATTTCGAACCTTTGTTCGGAATTCAAATTCTCTTTCGAAAATCGAATTGAATTTGAATCGGCAGTTTCCGGCGGAATCATCGCTCGTCTCCATTCAAGATGGCTAACGGCTTATCTCCCATTGGATAACCCGCCGCGAGCCGCGCGCCGATTGGTCGGCTGGGTCTGCTGGCCACGCCCACACGCCTAACCTAGGGGATTAGGATATCGGGAGAAATTTTAGGGAAAATTCCCGTAAATTTGATCAACTGGTGAAAAAATACGTGGTCTCTACGGATTTGCGGTGTTTGAAGATCACGTGTTGTGAATATGAAATTAATAGGTACAAAGTATTAAGCAGACGAAGAATAATATGGAGTCAAATGGATGGTTTGAGTGATCACTTTATACACGTGTATTCTTCAGTATTTTCCTACATGGTACTTAACATTGTAGTTATGAAGTACTCTCCTGACGAAGAGACGGGTCTTGCATTACTATTTATAATTTTCCTTAATTTTTAGCCTTTTCTGTAAAAAAAGGATAATATTTTTAAAAAACCTTATACAATTTGACATCTCAACTTATGTAAGTACATAAAAAATAATTCGGTGAGAATCTTGCATACAGTCAAAAATAACAACAAAAAAAACAAAAAAACTTGAGTTAAAATAACTGTGAATTTTTAAAAATTATTTTTGCTGTCAAATAAATAATTTTAAATAATTGAGGTTCAATAACCGTGAACAGACTGTACATTCAAATGAGTTTATGCGTAGAATTTTTCTTTCGGAATGACAGAACCGAGTGTTTTTGCATAGAATTTTCCGCTCATTTCAATTCACACCGAGCGTTTTTGCATAGAATTTTCCACTCATTTGGATTCACACCGTGCGTTTTTGCATAGAGTTTTCCACTCATTTGGATTCAAACCGAGCGTTCATGCATAGAATTTTCCACTCATTTGGATTCAAACCGAACAAGTTTGCATATAATTTTTCACTCATTTGGATTCAAACCGAGCGTTCTTGCATAGAATTTTCCACTCATTTGGATTCAAACCGAACAAGTTTGCATATAATTTTTCACTCATTTGGATTCAAACCGAGCGTTCTTGCATAGAATTTTCCACTCATTTGGATTCAAACCGAACAAGTTTGCATATAATTTTTCTCTCATTTGGATTCAAACCGAGCGTTCTTGCATAGAATTTTCCACTCATTTGGATTCAAACCGAACAAGTTTGCATATAATTTTTCACTCATTTGGATTCAAACCGAGCGTTCATGCATAGAATTTTCCACTCATTTGGATTCAAACCGAACAAGTTTGCATATAATTTTTCACTCATTTGGATTCAAACCGAGCGTTCTTGCATAGAATTTTCCACTCATTTGGATTCAAACCGAACAAGTTTGCATATAATTTTTCACTCATTTGGATTCAAAACGAGCGTTCATGCATAGAATTTTCCACTCATTTGGATTCAAACCGAACAAGTTTGCATATAATTTTTCACTCATTTGGATTCAAACCGTGCGTTTTTGCATAGAATTTTCCACTCATTTGGATTCAAACCGAACAAGTTTTCATATAATTTTTCACTCATTTGGATTCAAACCGAGCGTTCTTGCATAGAATTTTCCACTCATTTGGATTCATACCCAGTGTTTTTGCATATAATTTTCCACCCGTTTGGATTAAAACCGAGCGTTTTTGCATAGAATTTTCCACTCATTTGGATTCAAACCGAACAAGTTTGCATATAATTTTTCACTCATTTGGATTCAAACCGAGCGTTCTTGCATAGAATTTTCCACTCATTTGGATTCAAACCGAACAAGTTTGCATATAATTTTTCACTCATTTGGATTCAAACCGAGCGTTCTTGCATAGAATTTTCCACTCATTTGGATTCAAACCGAACAAGTTTGCATATAATTTTTCTCTCATTTGGATTCAAACCGAGCGTTCTTGCATAGAATTTTCCACTCATTTGGATTCAAACCGAACAAGTTTGCATATAATTTTTCTCTCATTTGGATTCCAACCGAGCGTTCTTGCATAGAATTTTCCACTCATTTGGATTCAAACCGAACAAGTTTGCATATAATTTTTCACTCATTTGGATTCAAACCGAGCGTTCATGCATAGAATTTTCCACTCATTTGGATTCAAACCGAACAAGTTTGCATATAATTTTTCACTCATTTGGATTCAAACCGAGCGTTCTTGCATAGAATTTTCCACTCATTTGGATTCATACCCAGTGTTTTTGCATATAATTTTCCACCCGTTTGGATTAAAACCGAGCGTTTTTGCATAGAATTTTCCACTCATTTGGATTCAAACCGAACAAGTTTGCATATAATTTTTCACTCATTTGGATTCAAACCGAGCGTTCTTGCATAGAATTTTCCACTCATTTGGATTCAAACCGAACAAGTTTGCATATAATTTTTCTCTCATTTGGATTCAAACCGAGCGTTCTTGCATAGAATTTTCCACTCATTTGGATTCAAACCGAACAAGTTTGCATATAATTTTTCTCTCATTTGGATTCAAACCGAGCGTTCTTGCATAGAATTTTCCACTCATTTGGATTCAAACCGAACAAGTTTGCATATAATTTTTCACTCATTTGGATTCAAACCGAGCGTTCATGCATAGAATTTTCCACTCATTTGGATTCAAACCGAACAAGTTTGCATATAATTTTTCACTCATTTGGATTCAAACCGTGCGTTTTTGCATAGAATTTTCCACTCATTTGGATTCAAACCGAACAAGTTTTCATATAATTTTTCACTCATTTGGATTCAAAACGAGCGTTCATGCATAGAATTTTCCACTCATTTGGATTCAAACCGAACAAGTTTGCATATAATTTTTCACTCATTTGGATTCAAACCGTGCGTTTTTGCATAGAATTTTCCACTCATTTGGATTCAAACCGAACAAGTTTTCATATAATTTTTCACTCATTTGGATTCAAACCGAGCGTTCTTGCATAGAATTTTCCACTCATTTGGATTCATACCCAGTGTTTTTGCATATAATTTTCCACCCGTTTGGATTAAAACCGAGCGTTTTTGCATAGAATTTTCCACTCATTTGGATTCAAACCGAACAAGTTTGCATATAATTTTTCACTCATTTGGATTCAAACCGAGCGTTCTTGCATAGAATTTTCCACTCATTTGGATTCAAACCGAACAAGTTTGCATATAATTTTTCACTCATTTGGATTCAAACCGAGCGTTCTTGCATAGAATTTTCCACTCATTTGGATTCAAACCGAACAAGTTTGCATATAATTTTTCACTCATTTGGATTCAAACCGAGCGTTCATGCATAGAATTTTCCACTCATTTGGATTCAAACCGAACAAGTTTGCATATAATTTTTCACTCATTTGGATTCAAACCGTGCGTTTTTGCATAGAATTTTCCACTCATTTGGATTCAAACCGAACAAGTTTTCATATAATTTTTCACTCATTTGGATTCAAACCGAGCGTTCTTGCATAGAATTTTCCACTCATTTGGATTCATACCCAGTGTTTTTGCATATAATTTTCCACCCGTTTGGATTAAAACCGAGCGTTTTTGCATAGAATTTTTCCTTTATTGTGAATTTCGAAGCGATTTTTTGTTTTAAAATGGGGATAGCATTTATTATTTACCTTGCTTATTATGTACAAGGTTTATAGATCATTTAGTGGATTTTTGTTTCCTCTAGCTAATTAAATATGTTTTATTTGAATCTGTGTTGGACACAGGAGGGATAATCTAGTGTGGGCGGTTTAAAACGAGTGTTTTTTTTTGCATATAATTTTGCGAAAAGGCATCTCGTAGTTTCCGCCGGTGTTCCCGCGGGAGGTGGGCGGCAGCTTCCAGCGGGATAAAGTCTTCCCTCCTTCCCACATCCAGAGCGGGTACAAGCGGGTAGCAGCGGGTACAAGCGCGTCCCACCCGATGCTCGCCGGGTTATCCCAGAGATGCGATATTCTGGATAATTATCAAGTATCAATTCAAGATCCATAACACAAAAATACAACAAATGTACAACATTTTGAGTGTGTCCAAATACTTGTTCACAAAATCTGGATTATCTCCAATTACAGGAGATATTATTTTTTGAGATTCTGCTTAGTAAAAAGCTTCTTTACATCTCACCAATAGATGTCTGTAGTGAAGATCTAGTGATTCAAGAACAAGGTTTCTAAATTGGTTCATAAATATAGATTATTTCGAGAAATAAAAATAAGTACTTTGTATTTTGATCCACTCACATTTTTATTAACCAACTAGTTTCGGCAACAACCTGTTGCCATCTTCAGGGTTTAATTTATGACTAAAAATTCAATGTTTAATACATTTCAATATTCAAAACATAAATATAGAACTTCCAAGAATTTGAATAGTGCGGTTGTCAATAATGGGTAGAATTGGTGAATGTTACACGTGTGTACAGTGCTCTCTTAAACCAGCCTATGACGGTCGTCAGTCTCGTAAATGCCCTGACTTACATATTCTTCTTCATCTTTGATGAGATGTCAAAAAATAATACAACAAACTTAATAATAATAAAATAAAACCCTTTTCCGCACCCAATGGTGCACAGGGCACTGCGTCATGTAAACGCAGTGTTATCTAGATCGTTTACGCATGAAGGAAAAGTGATCAGCCCTCCGCTTCAGGTACCAGTCCAGAGTAATATTGAATAAATATTACAGTGAAAAAATCACTTATATTTATTATACCCCCCTTGGGAATCGAACCCGGGACCTCCAGAACGGTAGCCGAGCGTGCTGACCATTACACTACGGAGGCGGACAACAAACTTAAGCCAACAAATACCTCTTTTGGTCAAAAAATATTATTTTTTGAAATTTGCATATCATATCATGGAAACTAACAACTCATTTGACTCTCACACACTTAAATTATCACACTCTGTTACAAATAAAGGTCAAGTCATGAATAATTTAGAAAATTTAGAAAAACATAAAAATTTAATTCAGGTAAAACGTTTTGAATGTGTCCAAATACTTGTTCACAAAATCTGGATTATCTCCAAGTACAGGAGTTATTTTCATATTATTTTTTGACATCTCATCAAAGATGAAGAAGATTATGGAAGTCTGGGCATTTACGGGGCTGAAAATTTAAAAATTTTAATTAGAAAATTTATGATCATTTAAGTGATCACTTAAACCAGTCTTTGACGGTCGTCAGCCCCGTAAATGCCCAGACTTCCATATTCTTCTTCATCTTTGATGAGATGTCAAAAAATAATTAATATACTGTTTTAAAATATGTCACCATTATTATCTATGTTTCCTTTTTAGAAAAAATCTTGTTCCTTAACCCCCCTCCCTTCCCTATATTTATTAACCTATATATACCCCTAAAAATATTTTTTGTTCGTTACTTTTAATTTTTACCAGAAGATGAAAACATCTGTAAGTTTTCGAAACTAGTCGTATATATAAATAAAACTCATTAAAGTGGTTTATTCAAGTATTTAATTTTTAAAAAATAATATGTCATTCCACAAAGCTTATGTCGAATCAATAAATAATATAAAAGAACTTTGATTATTATCCAATTAAGAAATATAATCTTCCATTATTATAAAATAATATAAAAATAGAAACCAAATATAAAAGCGTTATTAAAAATGTATAATGAAAAACTAACTAACTAACCATCACGCCGCTTCACCGCAGGGGTAGGCAGAGAGAATAGAGCGCCACATTACTCTGCCTTGCAAACATTCTTCGCCTCTTCCGCGTTCATGCATCTCCTTATACATACCCGCCGATTGTTACGACTCCTAACCTGACCACTTTCAAGTATTTGGCATACCTGATCGTGCCATGTTTTTCTCGGTCTTCCTCTGCTTCTTTTCCCGCTAACATTCGTCTCATAAATTTGTTTTACCGTTCTTTCCTCACTCATTCGTTCTACATGTCCAAACCATCTCAACACACCTTTCTTAATTTTATCGATAATGCTTATCTCAGCTTTGCATTCCTTCCTTATTTCACTATTCGTACATCTATCATACATCGTTTTGTCGCACATTCTTCTGAGAGATCGCATTTCGACTGCATTCAGTCTACTTTCATCCTTCTTTTGCCAACTCCATGTTTCACTTCCATACATTAGAGTTGGAACCAGGACTCCGTTGTGCACTGCCAGTTTAGCTTCCGCTGATAGGTTTTTATTTGCTATAACTGAAAATGTACAATGGAGGTGGGCAAATCTGAAATACATCGCGTCATTGGACATGTCGTATTTGATTTCATAATCATTTTTTTTCATTACAATTTTAGTCAAAATGCGTTCTTACAGATGAATGTGCGGCTAAACGTTGTATGATAGATGATCGAAAGGCTGAGATAAGCATTATTGATAAAATTAAAAAAGGCGTGTTGCGAATCGAATGAGTGAGGAAAGATATAAACAAAATTATGAGGTGAATGTGGTTGGTAATAGAAACAGAGGAAGACCAAGGGAAGATAAGGGGAAAAAATAATTTAAAACGAATTAATTTAAAAGGAATAAATATTTATTATATAAAATTTAATAATAAAATAATAAATCCCTTACCGCACCCCAATGGTGCATAGGGCACTACTTCATATAAACGCA
Source organism: Brachycentrus maculatus (assembly GCF_059751285.1). NCBI lineage: Eukaryota > Metazoa > Arthropoda > Insecta > Trichoptera > Brachycentridae > Brachycentrus > Brachycentrus maculatus. The sequence goes on from NW_028280861.1 coordinate 214,089, forward strand.
GTGTTATCTCAATCGATTACACATGAAGGAAAGGTGATCAGCCCTCCACATCAGGTACCAGTCCAGTGTAATATTGAATAAATATCAGAGTGAAAAAATCACTTATATTTATCAAACCCCCCTGGGAATCGAACCCGGGACCTCCAGAACGGTAGGCGAGTATGCTGACCATTACACTACGGAGGCGGACAATATAAAATTTATTAAAAGCAAACGTACAGATATTTAACTAAAAACTGTTTGAAGGAATATCACGCTAATACAACTGATTTTGAAAGATTTTTTTTATAATTTAAAACGATTATTTAAAGGCAATTTCACATAATACAATTCAAAAGTCAAATAAAAATTAATGTTTCAGTGCCAACTTCCTAATCCGAACGTACCATAAATCATACAGAGAATCGTTCGGATTAGGGAATGGTCCGGATCATTGAGAGTTTTGATAAAAATGAGAGAAAAAAAATGATATTTGGGGTTTATGAAAACCCTTTATTTCTAAAAAAATATTTCGGTGCCTACTGAACGAATCATAAATTTTTTAAACGCTTTTGTTTTAGCTTGAAAGAATTAGATATTTTCTTCTGGACCAACGAAACTAACTGTGGAAGTCCTCACCAAAAGGTTACATTTCCAATATTACACAAAAAATCCTTTACAACATTTTGAGTGTGTCCAAATACTAGTTCACAAATCTGGATTATCTCCAATTAAAGGAGTTATGTTTCATATTATGTTTTGACATCTCATCAAAGGTGAAGAAGAATATGGTAGACTTCCATATTCTCTTCATCTTTGATGAGATGTCAAAATATTATATGAAAAATGACTCCTATAATTAAGGAAAATCCACTAGAATTTAGTAGTAAACCCTGATCCGCACCCCAATGGTGCATAGAGCACTTTGTCATATAAACGCAGTGTTATCTTGATCGTTAACACATGAAGGAAGGGTGATCAGCCCTCCGCTTGTCCAGGGTAATATTGAATAAGTATTACAGTGAAAAAATCTATTTTATTTATTTTACCCCCCCTGGGAATCGAACCCGGGACCTCCAGAACGGTAGCCGAGCGTGCTGACCATTACACTACGGAGGCGGACAGAAGAGAATTTAAGCGTGTAAAATAAACAGCATTTGTATTTTTTACGTTTTATCGGATTTTTCGTCCGTCATATCCGACGTCACTAAGTAGAGGTCCGTTATAGCGAGATTTTACTGTACTTTACGTTTTTTTCTGTGATTAACTTTTCTTGGATTCGCTTATTAGTAATTTGATTTCTTTGTCAGGATTTTGAGTAACGTTTGAAAAGATGATATTTTGTATATAAGGGTCTAACTTATTTTCACTCGTATCAAATTTCGTCGCATTTACATCAATCACCCACTTATCTTCGCTCTCCACGTTGATCGTTGAATTTTTAATTTCTTGAACGCCATCTTTTTTATCTTCGAGATTTTTATCTATGGTAACATTTAAGACGAATTCGTTGACCGGTTTATCTGTGGAATTCCCATTTAAAATGAATACTTCAAGCTTTTCTGTATTGTTGATTCCATTATTGCTAGAATTTGTGTCGACAACTAATGCAAAATTGACAGTCTCATTTTTTTTGGTTTCTGGAATCTTATTAATGTGTGTGTCATTGGATATCATGGGCACATCTGTTGTGTTTACAATCTGTAAAGTAGTATTAGTTGTGTTTACAGAATCTGGTGATACCTCGTCATAGTCCAAATTGTCGGGCTTCCTTGTTGTTTGGTATATCCACAAGCTGGTGTCTTTGTCGACGTACACGGAATTGTACCCTTGGATTCTTTGTACGATATACTCCAAAATTGGAGGAAATCTTGAAATACTGGTCCTTACGTTTCTTGGCTGACTTTGAATGTGTTTTTTCTTTACTCCTTGGAAATCTTCAAGAGTTCTTGGTCTAGATACTTTCAATTCCTCTAACGTTCTAGATTCAATTTCCTCATCTTGCTCTTTTCCATCGAACGTTCTAGATTCAAATCCCTCATCTTGCTTTATACCATCAAACGTTCTAGGTTCAAACTCTCCATCTTGGTTTTTGTCGTCGAACGTTCTAAATTCGAATTTCTCATCTTGCCTTATACCATCGAACGTTCTAGATTCAAACCCTTCATCTTGCTTTTTTCCATCGAACGTTCTAGATTCAAATTCAACATTTTGCTTTTTGCCACCGAACGTTCTAGATTCAAATCCCTCATCTAGCTTTTTGCCGTCGAACGTTCTAGGATTAAAACCCTCATTTTCTATTGCAGTGTCGAAAGTTCTTAATGCAATACCTCCGTTTTTATTAAAATCCAACATTCTTGATGCAATATTGTCATTTTCACCAAATCTACCCAATTTTCCGATGAATTTGTCGTTTTTGATCACGTTCACCGTGCGTTTAGGTCTCAAAAATAATCGGATATTTTTCCTGATCAAATAATCGGCGATAGAGTCTAAATCATTTCTGAAGCTTGCAGCGTGTCTTTTACCCAATGGCACATTTCGATTTCCTTCCGGTCTCATAATTTTCAATACACTGTCACCGATGACGTCGCAATTCGCATAAATTATGAAAACTATAATATGCAGTGCACAACTTTTGATGTAAAACTTCATTTTAAATTTCAAAAGATTTTTTTTTTTTAAGTTAATGTGAGCAATTTTAAATTTGAAATGCCACAATGCAAATCGATGCGTTTCTTACTAAATACAATCGATAACTGAATGCAAATGACTTTGCATTTGCGATATAAAGGTTCGACGGGTGGTTCAGAATTGACAACACGTTTTTAAATTGTTAATTTTCTACATATATCAAGCAATAGGTCTGCAAACGTCCGAAATCAATAAATATAATTATATATCAATAAATATACCTAATAAAAGAGTTTCTGCTCAATAAATGACTTCTTTTCATCTAACCAATAGATGTCTCTAGTGAAGTTCTAGTGATTCAAGAACAACGTTTCGAAATTGGTGAATGCTACTCGTGTGTAAAGTGATTGCTTTAACCAGCCTATGACGGTCATCAGCCCCGTAAATGCCCAGACTTTCCTATTATTCTTCATCTTTGATGAGACGTCAAAAAATAATATAAATTTACCTCACATACAAATGAAAGAGCTTCTGCTTAACAAAAGCTTACTCATACCACCATTGATATCTCTAGTGAAGTTTCGCACACTGTGTTTTGAGTTTGATCAGTTTATCTAGAAGTTTCAAGAATTTGAGTAGTGTGGTTTTCAATCAAGGGTAGATAGAATTATTGCTGTAGAATTATTGAAGTGATCAATCAAACCAGCCTATGGCGGTCGTAAGCCCCGTAAAATGCCCAGACTTCTATATTATTCTTCATGTTCTATGTTGAGATGTCAAAAATAATATGGGGTTTAGTAATACGCAACATGCAACCAAAATCGATTTTCAGATGCACCTTGGAATCGATTCTGGAAGGGAATGGTAAAGTTTGAGAAACACTGCTGTACGTAACGAAGTTAGGAAAGTAATGACGGACAAGATTGTCAGGGATGTTTCTTGGTGAGGGTGGAATAGAGCTTGGATACATATTGTCAACATTTGCACTACCAGATAACCAAATAATATATTTTTATTTATTTTATATACTTACTTATTTTAGCTTCTATTAGTTATTTATTTATTTTATAAAGTTTTGTCCGCCTGTGTAGTGTAATGGTCAGCTACCATTCTGGAGGTCCCAGGTTTGATTCCCAGGGGGGGGGGTCAAATAAATGTAAGTGAATTATTATTTTTTTGAATTACCTAACATCCAAATGACTCTGAAATCTAGCTACGGCTTATGCAACACCGCTTATCATGACCCTACTCAGGCTTTAACTTTTTAAGTTTCATAGTCTATGCCTATTCGTGAGTGGATTTACTCTTTGTGTTTAAAGTTACTATAATTTCATGTAATTCATGAGTGAAAGTTCTAGGCAAAAACACTCGCAAAAAATATAAGTGATTTTTTCACTGTAATATTACCCTGGACTGGTACATGAAGCGGAGGGCGGATCACCTATCCTTCATGTGTAAACGATCAAGATAACACTGATTTTATATGACGCAGTGCCCTGTGCACCATTGAAGTGCGTATAAGGGTTTTATTATGATTATTATATAATTAAAATAAAATAATTTAATTCATTTTGTAGACATTTCTACTTTTGACAATTATATAATTAGTTAGTCTGTACCCCTCCAATAAAGAGACTGAGCTCTTGTGCTTGGAGAGGGACTTACACTTAATATTTATTGTTTATGCCTACGAGGGATATACCGTAGAACGGGGCTACTTGAACTTTGATGTGTTACTTGGGCCCAGTACAAAAAAAAATTAGATCGTGGTATCGATCGAAGTATCGTGACAATGAGTGTCACCTGTCAGGGAAACAGTGAATCATGTCGATAAGTTCATTATTGTGGACCAAATACAGATTTATTTATTTTTTTGTACTGGGCTCAAGTAACACATCAATGTTCAAGTAGCCCTGTTCTACAGTAATACTTTTTTGTAGTTTCTATTTTGTGTGTATAAAGATCAATTAATTAATTTTTTGGAATTTTATTGTCTTCAATATTTTTTTAATATCCGTATAATGGTTATTGAAGCATTTTATTCCCAAATATTTAAAATTCTGTTTGGATAAAATAAATATAAAAAATATACATGATGAAAAATATACAAAATGTTCAGGAGGGCCATTTAAGTCACTTTTGCTTGGCAAGAAAGTAAACATCAATGCAGTTAGTCATTTTTAACAAGGCAATATATTTTACTTACAAGTTTAAAATCCTTTGGGATTTTTTCAGGCCAAAATTAAGCTAGTAAGATATCAAATAGTCAATAATAACGTTTTTGTACAAAATGCACTTCTCCTGTATGACTACGATATATCAATTTTCAATAAATACCTAGGTATCACCTATACATTTTATTAAGTACTTACATATAGTACCTACATAAAACAGACCTACCACCAGATGTCGCATGCGTCGCGCTGAATAAAACAAAAGACATCAGATAGAAAAAATATAATATTCTGAACTGTCAGAATCAGATAGATAGATAGAAAAATATTGTAAAGATAAATTAAGAATAAACTTTCAGTATAAACTTTAATTACAAAGCAACACATTGTTTATTTTATTATTATACACCCACTTTACATATTATTTACACCCAATTTACAAAGAAAAATATTACCACGTTATAAATTAATATATATAAATTAGTGAGATTGAACAACCCTGTTCAATAAGCAGTGAAGAGTGAATACAGAAATAAGATGGACTGGTTTGGACCTAACTGTACTCTGCTCTTGAAGTAAGAAGTAGGCAAGAGGCAATTGAAACCAGATATCGACGCACAACGAATAGTGATCTATCTACAAAACGACCGCTTTCAAGGGCGATTCAAAGCTATCTTGTTATTTTTTATAATAAGTTATTTTTTTTATTTTTTATTCGTTTTTTTTTCTCATAAACCAATAAAGTCGTTTATCCTCGTTTATTAAACACGTTTCATGTGTCAAATGCGATGCATTGATTGCATTTAAGAATCTGAAGAAGAGTAAGTCATTTTTAATTAATGTTTTACTTACATCATTTTGAATGTGTCCAAATACTTGTACACACTCAAAATGTTGTAAAATAATGAATTATCTGGTCAAATAATAAGCTTAAATAATAAAAATGAAATGGTTTTTTCTGGCGTTTATCATGTGTGTGATTATAACCCAGGATTTGGACCTCACATACTAATAGAAGAGTTTCTGCTTAGTAAAAAGCTTCTTTTCATCTCACCAATAGTTCGGCTGTCCAAACTCAAAACACAGTAAGGGACATTTTTTGTAGTAGGTTTTTTTTTGCATTTCGGACTAAGTAGATTCTACTTAGTCCAAAAATGCAAAAAAAACGTACTACAAAAAAATGTCCCTTACTGTGTTTTAAGTTTGGACAGCCGAGTTGTCTCTAGTGAAGTTCTAGTGATTCAAGAACAAGGTTTCTAAATTGGTTCATATAACTAGAACCTCCAAGAATTTGAATAGTGTGGTTGTCAATAATGGATAGAATTGGTGAATGTTACACGTATGTAAAGTGATCACTTAAACCAGCCTATGACGGTCGTCAGCCCTGTAAATGCCCAGACTTCCATATTCTTCTTCATCTTTGATGAGATGTCAAAAAATAATGTTTTACTTAGTAAATACCACTATGTCTCAAAATCTACTGTGACACGTGTTTCGATGCATTCCGCACCATTTTCAAACATTAATTAAAAATGGATAGATTTTACCACAGAGTGACTAACGAATCAATTAAAAAAGAGGTAAGTCACTAAGATCTTGAGAAATGCTCTATGCAATTAATTCATTTCTCGTTTTTGGCAGATCCGACATTATTTGTGTAGCGTGTCGTCAGTATTGGAGTAGTTGTTCCGAATTTCTCTTTCAAAAAATATAGATAGGTTTTTAATTGTAGGTCATGTTTTTATTTATATATCAATAAACCTTTTATTTATATTTGTATATATATATATATATACAAATATAAATATATATATATATATATATATATATATATATATATATATATATATATATATATATATATATATATACATATACATATATATATATATATATATATATATATATATATATATATATATATATATATATATATATATATATATATATATATATATATATATATATATAGCCGCCTCCGTAGTGTAATGGTCTGCACGCTCGGCTACCGTTCTGGAGGTCCCGGGTTTGATTCCCAGGGGGGGTCAAATAAATATAAGTGATTTTTTCACTGTAATATTTATTCAATATTACCCTGGACTGGTACCTGAAGCGGAGGACTGATCACCTTTCATTCATGTGTAAAACGATCAAGATAACTCTTCGTCTATATGACGCAGTGCCCTATGCACCATTGGGGTGAGGATAAGGGTTTATTATTATTTTTTATTACTATTTATAATTTTTTGTTTTTTAAATCATGCGCAGAGACATGACCGGCTTCTCACAATGATTTACTATGCGCAATCGAACGCAAAGTTACCATCCAGATTGTGAGTACGGCCTTAACGGCTAGGTAGGTCCGTTGTCCTAGGACCTACCCGAGTCTTCATCTTCTTCTTTGTAATGGCTCTTCACCCATCTTAGGTGTTATAGCCATACCTACCCGAGTCACCACAATATCTTAAAAATTGAATATTGAATCGATACAGAGAAGATTAACACGACCCCTGCGCACAACCAGTCTATAATTTATCTATGGTAGTGTTGATGAGTAGGTAGGTACTTGAAGCAAGCTGTTGGCGAATGTTTCCCAAACACCGAGTATTCCCACGGCTGGCGTCACGTTCCCGGGGGGCGGCGTGCCCTATCGCCGGCTGCGGAGGGCTAAGGGGGCTCCTTAGGCGAGGGGGAGCAGCAGACTCGCTAATGAGCGCCCGTCTCCAGTGTCAACCCGTCAGGAGATGAAGAGATTGCCACGATCTAGATCTCGGCTATCTGTGTTTGTGTAGACACAGACTGCATTGTGGTGTGCATGCATCGTGATAATTTATTTATTTATATATGTAATAAAATACCTAGGTACCTACCTATAAATTTTATTAAGTACTTACAAATTGTACCTACATAAAACAGTTCTACCACCAGATGTCGCATGCGTCGCACTGAATAAAACAAAAGACTTCCGATAGAAAAAATATAATATTCTGAACTGTCAGAATCAGATAGATAGATAGAAAAAATATTGTAAAGATAAATTAAGAATAAACTTTAATTATAAACTTTAATAACAAAGCAACACATTGTTTATTTTATTATTATACACCCACTTTACATATTATTTACACCCAATTTACAAAGAAAAATATTACCACGTTATATATATATATATATATATATATATATATATATATATATATATATATATATATATATATATATATATATATATATATATATATATATATATATATATATATATATATATATATATATATATATATACATATATATATATATATATCATACATAAGTTACATATTGCTCACTCTTTTCAACAACGTCATAAATCAAAAACTTGGTTTTTCAAGAGATTATTTTTAAAGTTTAAAAATATAATACAATGTCCTAAAAATAAATATCAAACCACTTATTGAACTTTTTACTATGCAACTATCTTTTTATGTAAAACCTGAAGGTTTTTCCTCCATTTTATAAATAACCAATATATTTTAAACAATAATTGAACAATACCTTTTCTTCAAAATGCCAATACTAATATAATGATATGTATTAAAAATAAATATCAAGCCACTTATTTAACTTTGTACTGTGCAACAGATCTTTTTTGGTAAAACTTGAAGGTTTTTTTCTCCATTTGAAAAATAACCAATATATTTTAAAAAATAGTTAAACAATACATTTTCTTCGAAATGCAAAAACAACACTTTCTGCACTGTAGCGGGTAAATATTAAGTTAAAAATATGCCGCTTTTGCTGGGATATAGTACATTTTATGGGAATTCCGAAAACATGCACAACTGATAATTGACGATTTTTGATTTATGATGTTCTTGAAAGGAGTGAGCGATATGTATTTATTTCGGAGAAAAACTTTTTTCTTCGATACTATGAGTAATGGTGTTTTATACGCATACCGTTGTCTCCTTCGTTGCCTTCCCCACCTAACGACATCTTCCATCTCGCATATTTCCCTTATCCTGGTGATCCTTATTCTACCTCGTAGACTCTTGTCAGATATACTCCTTGGAGTCTTCATTTCTGACAATCTTAGCCAGTTTTTTAAAAAGAAAAAAATAAATTTGCGTTCTAAAATCACGGTAATACCCTTTAGTGTGTAGTTTTGCTGTGTAGGTACTGTCGGGAAGTATAAAAATGACATTCAATAGTGACATTAGGACGATAATGGGGGTTAATGGTCGTAATATCGTATTGCCGGGTAGGTTCAGCAAATGACACTCTTAGCATAATGTTAGGCGCCCGCTTTACGAATTTCACTGCCTATTTATTACCCACTTCAAAGCAGGGATGAAACCCACCGAAGGATGATTTTTAACCCACACTAAGTCGCACGACGTCAGTGTGGTGCATTGCGAAATATAATGTTGACAATAATAATACCTACAGGTGCAGATATATCACATTGCATAGAGCATATCGCTCACTCCTTTATATCAAGCCACTTATTTAACTTTTTACTATGCAACAGATCTTTTTAGGTAAAACCTGAATATTTTTTCTCCATTTGAAAAATATTTGGTATATTTAAAAAAATTATTAAACAATAGCTTTTCTTCAAAATGCAAAAACAACACTTTCTGCCCTGTAGCGGGTAAATATTAAGTTAAAAATATGCCGCTATTGCTGGAATATAGTACATTTTCTGGGCATTACGAAAATATGCAAAACTGAAAATTGACGATTTTTGATTTATGACGTTCTTGAAAGGAGTGAGCGAAATGGCGATCACGTATTATTTACAATAGAATAAACTTTAATATTTTTTTGGTTCTGTTCAAATTTTTGTTTTTTAAATACATTTATTGAAACATAAAACTTGTATTTTTCTTATAATTTTAACTTACCAATGGTTATGCAGATTGGGAGGACGGTATCTTTACTCGATGGTATTTCCTTGTGTATTGACCCCTTAATCCCGCATTCATAGTTTATTTCAATAGGTCTCTTTAAAAACCATATATAGAGGTTTCACTGTATATACCAATCTTTAGTTTAAAACGGTACTTAACTGTCTGATTTCATTTTAAATGTTTTTTTTTTCAAATCATACAACTATTAAAGCTTAGTTTATACAGTATAAAACTAAAATTACAACCATAGAATTAAGGGATGATTTTTATGGTACCGTGTGTCAACCCTGCAAGTTGAAATGTCAATCTGTCCCGGGGGGATAATAACAGCCCCTAAATACTAAATAGCTCCACATTTATGCAAATACGAGACACCATGAGTGTGTTGTATAAGTAAATACGACATTTTTAGCGTGTTCAAATTTTGATTCGCAAATACTTAATTTGATCGACTTTGAAGTTATAAAAATAATAATAATGGTCAATTTATATCGTTTTCGTGATAAATTACATCAAATGAGCATTAAAATAAACTTTATGTATTAATTTTCCGTCCGCCTCCGTAGCGTAATGGTCAGCACGCTCGGCTACCGTTCTGGAGGTCCCGGGTTCGATTCCCAAGGGGGGTAAAATAAATATTAGTGATTTTTTCACTGTCATATTTATTCAATATTACCCTGGACTGGTACCTGAAGCGGAGGGCTGATCACCTTTCCTTCATGTATAAACGATCAAGATAACACCGCGTTTATGTGACGCAGTGCCCTATGCACCATTGGGGTGCGGATAAGGGTTTTATTATTATTATTATTATTAATTTTAAATCAAACACAGATTTTTTGAGTCTACTTAGTTATATTTTATTAACAAAAACTAATGTTTCAACATGTTTGATAATGTTTGATAATGCCCTAACAAGGCGAACAATTGTCACAATATAATTTTTTATGTGTTTTTGTTAATAAAATACAACTTAGTAGACTCAAAAAAACTGTGTTTGATTTAAAATGAATACATAAATTAAAATGGAGTTCTACAAATTAAACGCCAAATCAATAAATAAATTAAAATTAAGAGTAATTCTAAAATTTTACCCAAGAATACTTAAGTATCGTAAAAATTACGACGTCGAAATGACGATTCCTGGAAAAAACAATGTTCGCGTCGTTCCTGCGCCTCCTGCTCCACAGTACCTTCCTAATGTACCTTAAATTTTTCATTATTTCGTGATCACTCAAACCCAAAGAATGTTATGTACTATTGCTTCTAAAATAATAAAAGTTTTTGATTATCTTATTCATTCCCGTAGGTATTATTTCAATATTTCTTTTTTTATGAGAAATATTTGTATTATTTTTGACATCTCATCAAGGATGAAGAAGAATATGGAAGTCTGGGCATTTACGGAGCTGACGACCGTCATAGGCTGGTTTAAGTGATCACTTTACACACGTGTAACATTTACCAATTCTACCCATTATTGACAACCACACTACTCAAATTCTTGGAAGTACTGTATATATGAACCAATTTAGAAACCTTGTTCTTGAATCACTAGAACTTCACTAGAGACATCTATTGGTGAGATGTAAAGAAGCTTTTTACTAAGCAGAAACTCTTATATTAGTATGTGAGATCCGAATCCTGGATTACAATCACACACATGAGAAACGCCAGAAAATACCATTTTCATTTTTATTATTTAAGCTTATAATTTGACCAGACAATTTATTTACAACATTTTGAGTGTGTCCAAATACTTGTTCACAAAAACCAGCCTATGTGGGTCGTCAGCCCCGTAAATGCCCAGAATTCCATATTCTTCTTCATCTTTGATGAGATGTCAAAAATAATATGAAAATAACTCTTGTAATTGGAGATAATCCAGATTTTGTGAACAAGTATTTGGACACACTCAAAATGTTGTAAAGAAATATTTGTGTTTTTATTATTTACACAAATATTCCAATTTCGTACTATTTCTGTGAGCCTAGGCGGCTCATTATTAGAAATAGGTATTAAATTGTGGTAGAGTGGGTTCGAACCGAGAAACTTTGACTTAAGAGTCCGCGACATCAAGCACAGGGCCACAATCCGATGTCGTATTTTTTACGAATGATTAATAACAACGTTACTCGTTGTAAGTTTATTAATCTAGGTTTAAAACCATACGTTCATCATTATTTTTCATATCAACATTTGTATAACTTTATAAATAAATAAGTATAGACTCGTTTCTTCAAAATTTCAAATGATAAGTATTTCATCTTTATTAATCTTCAAATTTATTAATATTTTCAATTTGACGTCATTTGGATCAAATTCACTTGAATTGACTTGAGTTTTTTTTAACGTACAGTAAAACCTCAATATAACGCACCTCTATTTAGGAGAGCTTCGGCTAAAACGGACTACAAAAGTGTAAACAAAACTCGATTCCTTTTCCAAAGCAGGATTACCGAAAGCAAGCGCGTCGATATCAAACAGCAACGTCACTTCACGACGAGTGTCCCAAGTCAATAAAAAAGATATTTTTTAGTGTTTTGTATTGTTTAATTATATCTAAATACAATGATCGTATTTTCAACAAAAAATTAAGATTTATTTTAAACCTTTTTTTATAACTGACTTTCGGCTTTACCGGACACCCCTTCCCCCCAATTAGTCTGTTATATCGAGGTTATACTGTAATACGTTTATAACTTTTAATTTACTTCATAATTTTACAAATATCCGCCATTTTTTTAAACTACGTTGAACTCCATTTTTAAGTGATATGAAAATTAAACACCCGCCGAAAATTAATTGAATTTAAATTATAAATTAAATTAATTGACCGCCTCCGTAGTGTAATGGTCAGCAAACTCGCTACCGTTCTGGAGGTCCCGGGTTCGATTCCCAGGGGTCAAATAAATATAAGTGATTTTTAAATCTAATATTTATTCTATATTACCCTGGACTGGTACCCGAAGCGGAGGGCTGATCACCGTTCTTTTATGTGTTAACGATCAAAATGACACTGCGTTTATATGATGCAGTGCCCTATGCACCATTGGGTGCGGATAAGGGTTTGAAGAAGAAGAAAATTAAACAGTGCATAAAAAAGAGGAAAATAAAAAATGAAACATTCATTTAGCAAAGCTTAACAGTACCCCCCTCCCCCTAATTAGTCCGTTATATCGAGGTTTTAGTTTATCAAAAATCACTTACATTTTTTGCAAGAAATCCATTGTAACATGAAAATGAACGACGCGTTTCCTTCCTACACTTAGATTGGCCCCATAAGATTACACGAAGAATGAAGACATCTTGAAGTATCTTCGAGTGGAATGTGAAAGAGGAAAGAATGACATTAGGAAGCGGATGACGTGTGAGTGGCAGCGGTGAGCGGTTGTAAGAGGTAAGGGCTGTAAGCGGTGAGTGGTCTGTCGAGTGTCGAGTGACGTTCTATTGTTCGTTCTCCCCATTTGTTTCTATAAGGCGCAGGATTAAGCTAAATTACGATTTCGATCAATCTAGACAGGCGACATTGAAGACGTTTTTTCCTGCAAACAGATCTATTTTAGTTGGATGTTAATATTTTTTTCTTTAAGTGATCGCGTGTAATATAATCGTCCGCATACGTAGGGAAAATAGGCAACAAATCCATTATTTAATTTCGCTACGCTTTTTTGTTGAAATGTCGCACTCCATACCACAATAGATACATCTCAATAAGTACAACTGATAGGCCGTGCCAGAGAAAAGTGATCTCTTCGAAGGAACTTAAACACCATGGTAGTTTGTTAGTGAAAGGTAAAATACCTTTTCAAATGAATAAAAAAAAAGAGACATTTTGAAACAAAGTGATAGAAAAATGTTATGTACGTGATAGGATTCGTGCGGCATTCGGTGACAAAACCGCTAGGAATTATTGTATTCAGTCAGTAAATCAACCATTTTATACTGTCACTGACGAGCTTTTAATTTTACATAATTTAATAGCCCCTGATCCTACGAACACTGCAACTGGAGCAGATGGCGAAAAATGTATTTCCGCTAGGCGCTACATTTTTGACAATCTTGGAAGAACACCATCATTTCAAAGGAGCCTCATTTATAATAGTGTGAAAGGGGACATTAGATGTTTTCTGCATGGTCATCGTGGGATTTCGCTCATAAGTATAAGATTGGGGGGTGTTTAAAAAAACTTATAACCATTATGAAAGAAATCATCAAAAAAAAAACAACATTATTACAGTAATTTTCACTCCCTACTATAAATTTAAACTAAATATTTAAATGCACCTTGCAACCAAAATGTTTTATTTTTATTCGACGATCTTAAGAACAACGATTCAATATGGCTTCATTTAACATAGTCGGTTTCAATTTTTTTTTAAAGCAGATATAAAAAGCTCGTTTTCAATGATAAACACTCTCCGAATAATACATAAATATGTTAGATTCTTTGGTTATGATAATGGCGTTTTAAAAATTTACCATATATTTTACTACCAAAACATTTTACTCGAATATTAGCTTCGGTTTCTTGCAAAGGAAGTTTTTATTTATAAATACAACAAATTGCCCCGATTTATATGTAAATATTCCGTGTATGTAGGTAAATATTTCATATTTCGAAGTATGGCAATAATGCAAAAGTCAAAATGATTTCCGTATTTTTCGTCTATGGTTCTTTCGTTTCTCCGCATTCAACATGGCGGTGGGTAAAAATAAGGGGCTGTCGAAAGGGGGCAAAAAGGGAGTTAAAAAGAAGATGTAAGTTGTGATTGCCTGTAATTGTTCGATTCTCAAAAGTATTTCGCATTTGTTTTTATCAAGATGTGGACGGAAATTAGCCCGATGGCTCGGATATACTTCGATGAAATAGCGGCTCTCGCCCGTCGTCACGTCAAAATCTTAACCTAAACATGTGTTTAGCGGGCGGTCCCTTAGAAAATTCAGTTCTCGGAGGAAAATTGTTTTATTAAATTGGTTAAATTAGCGATTTGATTGTTCGTTGTGGTAATTAATATCGTTTTGCAGTGTGGATCCCTTCACTCGTAAGGATTGGTACGATGTAAAGTCACCATCCATGTTCCCCAAGAGGGAAATCGGGAAGACACTCGTCAACCGTACTCAGGTAAGCTGTTCTTTCAAAATATTATAATTTTTAACCATTTTATGTGATAATTATTAGTAACCAGTGTGTAAATGATGATCCACGCAGCTCGCTTTGATACAAATATGAAGAGAACCAAAGTTCCCTTTTGATATTTCTTGTCTGAACACACTTATATAGAATAATATATCAAGTAATTTACATATAAAAAATATTGAAATTGTCTTATATTATGTTATGTTTTGAGGTTATACTGCTACGTTTTTGTTGGGTAATGTATATCTGTCAAATCGCCAATCAAATTTGTACTTTTATCGACTTATATAAAAGTACATAACCCTCGGCCACGGGACTTGTTCGAGTGTAATTTAAAACGGGAATATCTTAAAATCAAACGATAAGGAAAACATGCATTTCACTATAAA
Organism: Brachycentrus maculatus; assembly: GCF_059751285.1. Taxonomy (NCBI): domain Eukaryota; kingdom Metazoa; phylum Arthropoda; class Insecta; order Trichoptera; family Brachycentridae; genus Brachycentrus; species Brachycentrus maculatus. The sequence continues at coordinate 229,297 of NW_028280861.1, forward strand.
TATACATATATTTTTTTAATAAGTCCATGTTTTTGAGAACTTCATACTAAATTTGAACATAAAATTTGGGTAAAAAATTGATGTATGATAGTTGTCACTATATTCTTTACGTGTGTTGCTTCGGCACTCCCCACAGATTGGATGTTTATTGTTCATTTTATTTATTTATTTATCGGTGCATACGCCTGTAAGGCCTTTACATAAAATAAATATAAGTGATTTTTTTCACTCTAATATTTATTCAATGTCACCCTGGACTGCTACCCGAAGCGGAGGGCTGATCACCCTTCCTTCATATGTTTACGATTAAGATAACACTGCGCTTATATGATGCAGTGCCCTATGCACCATTGGGGTGCGGATAAGGGTTTAAATGAATGAATAAATGTGCCGTAGAACGGGGCTACTTGAATTTTGATGTGTTACTTGAGCCCAGTACAATTTTTTTTATTTAGATCTGCATGTGGTCTACAATAATGAACGTATGGACATGATTCATTGTTTCCCTGACAGGTGACACTTATTGTCACGATGCGTTCATTACTGTAGACCAAATACAGATTTCAATCTCTTTTTTTGTGCTGGGCTCTAGCAACACATCAAAGTTCAAGTAATTCTACGGTATTTATATGTATAAATATATTATTAACAAATAAATGTTTCAATAAAAAAAAAATTATCAATAAAAGGTATACCATCCGGTTGGATAGTAAATATTTGATATGGCATGTGGTTGAATCTGATTTTCTGTTGGATGCAGGGAACAAAAATCGCCTCCGAGGGTCTCAAGGGACGTGTGTTTGAAGTATCGCTGGCTGATCTTCAGAACGAGTCTGACGCTGAGAGGTAACTATTGTCCTTCCTTCCTTAACTGAGAAATGCTACCTACCATCTCACATCGCTCACTCCTTTCAAGAACGTCATAAATCAAAAATCGACAATTTTCAGTTGTTTATATTTTCGGAATGCCCAAAAAATGTACTATAACCCAGCAAAAGTGGCATATTTTTAACTTCATATTTACCCACTACAAAAAAGTTTTTTTTTTGCATTTTGAAGAAAAGGTATTGTTTAATTATTTTTTGAAATAAAGTAAATATTTTTCAAATGGAGAATAAACCTTCAGGTTTTACCTCATAGGATCTGTTGCACAGTAAAAAGTTTAATAAGTGGCTTGATATTTATTTTTAAAACATTGCATTATATTTTCAAACTTTAAAAACGCTCTCCTGAAAAATCATGTTTTTTTATTTATGACGTTCTTGAAAGGAGTGAGCGACATGCTACAGTGAAAATACAGTTATTTTACCTCTAGTTATGTTGGCTAACTACATATAAATCAGAGGTTAAATAAATATGAACAAACAGTATCATGCGTTGAAGCGCCCTTGAGGTAGTATTTTACAAGAATGGCGCTACTTAAAATATCTAAAATTATTATTATTATCTCCATTCCATCACTTTCAATCGCTAGAATGACTGTTTAGGAGTTGAATCTGAAACAATATTTTTTTTGTTTTAGCTTATAATTTGACAGTTAGCAGTTAATTTATTTACAACATTTTGAGTGGGCCAAAACGTTTGTAAAGTGATCACTTAAACCAGCCCAACCAGCAGGTCGTAAGCCTTGTAAATGCCCAGACTTCCATATTCTTCATCTACATTGAGATGTCAATAAATAACATATAAAAAAAACTCTTAATTGGAGAGAATATTTATTTCCTTTTTTCCAAAAAAAATGTTGTAAATCTCACTTATTCACTTTCTGACTAAACTGTTATTCACTTTATTATTTATGTGGTATCCTCCTGTAAAATTGCATTTTGTGGCTTACGATATTCTATCCTCTCTGCCTACCCCCGTGGTAGCGAGTGATATGTCTGGCAGTATGTAATGATGATCCACGCAGCTCGCTTTGATACAAATATGAAGAGAACCACAGTTCCCTTTTGATATTTCTTATCTGAACATACTGCTGACATATTCACTTTTAATTCTGGAGAGTCCGGACTAAAATTTGGCATCCGTATCAACACAGTGACAACACAACAGAAGAGTGATCGGAGTATTTCCCGGCAAGCATCTGACTTGGGATAAAACAGCTCGGCTCGCTGTACTGACTATACTGTACTGCCAAGAGATATCACCTTATTGAGTGAGTGCCTTGTGTTGGTAGGTCATTCCGCAAGTTCCACCTTTGATTTAAATGCTAAGAAATCTTATTGAGTGAGTGCCTTGTGTCGGCAGGTCGTTCCGCAAGTTCCGGCTGGTGGCGGAGGACGTGCAGGGCCGCGAGGTGCTGACCAACTTCCACGGGATGGACCTGACGACAGACAAGCTGCGCTCTATGGTGAAGAAGTGGCAGACGCTGGTGGAGGCCTGCACCGATGTGAAGACCACCGACGGCTACCTGCTGCGCGTCTTCTGCATTGGCTTCACCATGAAGGACCCCGTCAGCCAGCGCAAGACCAGCTACGCCCAGCACACCCAGGTACCCTACTGACTAAAACTAACTAAGTAACTAACCATCACGCCGCTTCTCTGCAGGGGTAGGCAGAGAGAATAGAACGCCACACCACTCTGTCTTTGCAAGCATTCTTCGCCTCTTCCACGTTAATGCATCTCCTCATACATACCCGCCGATTGTTTCGACTCCTAACCTGACCACTTTCAAGTATTTGGCATACCTGATCATGCCAAGTTTTTCACAGTCTTCCTCTGCTCCTTTTTCCATTTACATTCGCCTCACAAATTTGTTTTACCGTTCTTTCCTCACCCATTCGTTCTACATGTCCAAACCATCTCACCTTTCTTAATTTGATCGATAATGCTTATCTCAGCTTTGCATTCCTGTTTTTATTATTTACACAAATATTTCAATTTCATACTATTTCTGTGAGCCTAAGCGGTGAACATTAGTGTTTGATAATGTCCTAAGAAGACGAAACGCGTCACATACATATTAAGATATACATAATTAAATGTAGAATTCAATCCAACAAAAACCTTGTTTTATTTTGGATATATTACCGGACAATTCAATATGGAATTCTACCGACTGTCTGCAGTTACAATAAATAAGTAAATGTACATACTAACCCGCACTCTTGTTGGTTGGCAGGTCCGCAAGATCCGCAAGAAGATGTGCGAGCTGATCGCCCGCAACGTCACCACCATCGACCTGAAGGGCGTCGTGAGCAAGCTGCTCCCCGACTCCATCGCCAAGGACATTGAGAAGGCCTGCCAGACCATCTATCCCCTGCACGATGTGTACATCCGGAAGGTGAGTCTACCTGTGCCAACTATATGACTACTTCAAGTCTGGCAGTGTGTAATGATGATCCACGCAGCTCGCTTTGATACAAATATGAAGAGAAACACAGTTCCCTTTTGATATTTCTTATCTGAACATACTGCCGACTATAAGAAAAATCAGTAACGCCAATTCTCTCCTTCTGATTTTTATTCACTATTTTATTTATTTATTTATTTCATAGATACATTTACTATATCGCTCACTCCTTTCAAGAACGTCATAAAACAAAAAACTTGATTTCTCAGGAGAACGTTTTTAAAATTTAAAAATATAATACAATGTATTAAAAATAAATATCAAGCCACTTATTGAACTTTTTACTATCCAACAGATATGTTTAGGTAAAACCTGAGTATTATTTCTCCATTTTAAAAATATTAAGTATATTTAAAAAAAATAATTACACAATACCTTTTCTTCAAAATGCAAAAACAACATTTTTTGCCCTGTAGCGGGTAAATATTAAGTTAAAAATATGCCGATTTTGCTGGGATTTCGTACATTTTCTGGGCATTCCGAAAACATGCACTACTAAAAATTGACGAATTTTGATTTATGACGTTCTTGAAAGGAGTGAGCGATATGTATTAAGGCTCTTTAGGCATGGCCTGTGTTGAGCCGAAATACTAACATGTTAATACAATTTTTTTTATTTTATATTATTTGTTTTTTTATTTTTTAATAGTACAGTGAAGAACATTTCATAAAATTTATGTAATATTAACACATTATTTATGACAGGCGCTATGACATAATTGGGTAGATGCTCGACTGCAAAACTGGCATCGCGGGTTCGATTCCCGCCGTATGCAAAATAAATTCAAGAAAGATTTCTTTTCAATTGGTCTGGGTGTTTATTTATTTATTTCAAAACATATTACATACGTAAGTCTTTTATATTTCTCATTTTGGGACATGGGATTAAGGTTAACAAGACTGGAACACAAATAATAAAGTTACAAAAAAAATTGTGTTGTATTTTGCCCGTTTGCCTTCCCTATCCTTACTATCCTACCTGCAGACAAGTCTCTGATAGGGGCTTTGCGGGTTATTTCTTTATAAAAATAATTTAAAAAACACACAGTTGGTAGAGAGCGGGAGACGCTTAAAAGCATTTCATTTGCTTACTTGTTAGAGCACAAAAAAAATTGTACCAATGGGAATTGGGTTTTGCGGTTACATACTTGCGGCTGATGAAAAAACCGCCTGACAACAATAAAAATGTGAAAAAATTTTGACATGTTTGTGTGGACTGAGAATATTTTTATTTTTTATTTGTATACATTTATTTAAATCACAATTTATACATATTAGAACTTTTTTTTTTTTCAGAAACCCACCAAGCCACCTGGTGTGTCTTGTCGGTGGAGTTCTTTTTTAATACATTTTTTTATTGTTTTTAACGATTTTAACCTAATATAGACACAAAAAGAAGAAAAAAATTAGGAATATAAACATTTTACAATTTTCATGAAATTAACTCTTGATCATTTACCCATTCCTTTATTTTGCCTTTGTTCCATATTTTATTTTGACCTCTAACATCCGTCGGCAACAAATTAAAAATGTTCGGAACGATATATTGCTGTGTTCGACTCCCATATTTATTGTTAATTCTATAATAAATTTAACCCGGTATTTTACTAACCGGAATGGATAGCAAAATTAATTACTAGATATTTTTTCTAACCTCAAATATGAATCTTACATTAATGAAGTAAAACTAACCCTATTATGACGGTGTGTGCGCAGGTGAAGGTGCTGAAGAAGCCGCGCATGGACCCCGGGCGGCTGAAGGAGCTGCACGAGGAGGGGGGCGCCGCGCCCGCCGACGTGGAGGGCCGGCCCGCCGAGCGCCCAGAGGGCTACGAGCCACCAGTACAGGAAACTGTCTAACACAATAAATTTATAAAAAACCTTGACAATACCCTGTTTTATTTGCACCCCCACATACCTGATGCTGTATTTACACATTATATTAACTTGAAATACCTTAAATCGGTTATTTATACTATTTATTACATATATAGCGTATTGCTATTTTTTGCAGTCGCAGTCGAAATGCGATCTCTCAGAAGAATGTGCGACAAAACGATGTATGATGTGCGAATAGTGAAATAAGGAAGGAATGCAAAGCTGAGATAAGCATTATTGATAAAATTAAGAAAGGTGTGTTGAGATGGTTTGGACATGTAGAACGAATGGGTGAGGAAAGAACGGTAAAACAAATTTATGAGGCGAATGTTATTAGGAAAAGAAGCAGAGGTCTTCCTCGGTCTTCCGAGAAAAACATGGCACGATCAGGTATGCCAAATACTTGAAAGTGGTCAGGTTAGGAGTCGTAACAATTGGCGGGTATGTATGAGGAGATGCATGAACGTGGAAAAGGCAAAGAATGTTTGCAAGGACAGAGGTCCTTGCAAACATTCTTTGCCTGGTGTGGCGCTCTATTCTCTCTGCCTACCCCTGCGGTGAAGCGGCGTGATGGTTAGTTAGTTAGCTATTTTTTTGGTTTGGCGACATGTTGCCGCGTTTCATGATCACGCTAGGTGGTCACGTTTTTATCATAAAGAGGTAGTACCAGAATGAAATTAAAGAATGTTGTACTCACAGTTAGTCCTTTTATTTATATAAATGTGATTACACTGGAATCAGATAATTACAGAATACTTTATACTCTAAATATAAATTAAAGAAGCACAATGTAAGTCGCAATAAAAAAGTCTGATGGTTCCAACGAACTAGGTAGCTCTCGGCGTTTTTGAACTTGACCTGTACCAGCGTCGCTCTCGCTCGGAATCTGCGTTCCAATTCGTCTCGTTACACGTCCGTCAGCGCTGCCAACTCGACGGTGTGGCTTCATCGCCTACACATATTTACCTAAAATCTGGTGGTGTCAAAAGGCATGTATGACTAGATGTATGGATGTAAAGGAAGCTAGGAGTGTGCCAGGACAAAAGAGTGTGGTGTTCCTCTCTGCCTACCCATGCAGTAAAAGGCGTGATGATATTGATGATTGATATGAATATTCTTGCTACCCATTAAATCGACATGCCCTTGGGCGGTAAATCACAATTAATTTTCTCTAAACCCCCCCTAGGTTACCTGTAACATGTGACTCAATTGATTTTCTCAAGACACCATTTTTGTTATGAAAAAAATTATTTTTCTTTTAAATTAATATGTGTTTTTGAAAAAAGAGTTAATAAAAGGTAAGGAGTTGATAAAAATAAGTGTATTATATATTTATAAAAAAAGTCAATTTCCTATCATATTTAAAAAAACTTAATTATACAGGAGATCGTTTTTAAAGTTAAAAAAAAGTAATGAAATGTATTAAAAATAAATATAAAACCACTTATTTAACGTCATACTGTGCAATCAAACTGTGTGATCTTTTTAGGTAAAACCTGATTGTTTTTTCTCCAATCGAAAAATAAGTTTATTATTAAATTTATTTTAAAAATAATTAACCTTTTCGACGCATTTTTTTGAGCAGCGTCTGTATGCCAGTATTTTCTAAGAATAAAATATATTTTTCTTTTTTGCCTTTTTCCCCCTAGTAAAACATTCGATAAATTCAGCCGCAGTATTTTTTTAGACTTAAACCAGTTTATGTCTCATTACCCCGTCAATCTTTGCATTGCTTGTGAAGCAGCCATGATCATTTCCAGCTACGAGTCTATAGGAGCTAGCGGTTTGTATATATTTAGTACTCTGAATATAAATAAAACAATCCGCCATCAAAGCAAACCCTGTTGATGGAAATCGGTTAAAAAAAAACAATATCTTCTCATTCCACTCCTATCGGAGGTTGGCGACCATCTCCTTAAACTCCACACAGTCCTGGGCCAGCCTGATGAGGGTTGCTGCATCTGGTATTCCAAACCAGTAAAGAAGATTTAGAGCCATGATATTCTTTTACAACCCCAAGTCCCGTCTGCCCTCTATTAAAAACTATAAAAGGGTATATTTTTTCACGGAATATGTGGTTTTTGTCTTTATACAGTGTTTAACAATATACCCCGGTTTATTATAAACGGTAGGCTCTGGCCTAAATTTCATCAAAACTTTTTTGTCTATGGTAAGTTTTCAAAAATGTTTATGATACGCTCTGACGTTTTGTTGACATTAGTGACATGGAGATGACGGAATGTCGACTTTCGACCTGTTTTTATAAAAAATAAAATGAAGAAACTTCCGAGATGGCCAGAGAAAAGCTTATCCAAAGGAGAGTTTATGACATTTTATCGAACCGGCCGCTTATGGCCTTTTTTACTGTCAGCCTACTGATATTATCTTCTTTCCAAATCTATGGGGTAAGATATCGACCTTACGTTTCCTTATTTATGTATGAAAACTGATAATATTTCTAGATTAAACTATCCAGTATGTCGCTTCCTTGGTACAGAATTATTATCTAATTGATTATTATGGTTATAAAATTGTGGCTACCGCGTGAAATGATATTTCCATTGATTATTTTTACGATTAAATTGCATCGATTTAAAAATGAAAATGCCTTTAATTATATTTAAATTTAAAATATTTTGGTTTTCAAATGTTTATTCTATCATTTTTAATTGAAGGTAAATGTTAACCTTCCTTATCTTTTAATATAACCACATCTGTTTACATGTAAAAATATCAATGGACACGTGTTTTTTCAAGTTTATTTTTAATTTTATCGTAACTTTTGTCGTCGAATGGCATTTGCAAACTAGGCTGCATAGTCGATTATATTTTTTACTTTTTTTCAAAACCATATCTTATTTATTTTTCTAAACATATTACATACATGAGTCATATATATAATATTCCCGATGTGTAATTTCTATTTCTTATTTTGGGACATGGTTAAGGTTAACAAGACTGGAACACAAATAATAAAGTAACAAAAAATATTATTTTTAAATAACCAAAACTAATACTAATACATGGCAAAATATAAAACAATAAACAGGTATAATAAATAGGCATAAGAAGCATATTCAAAAGAAATAAATGAGAAAAACATAAGGTAAGAAGCAAAACTTCAAATATTTTGCAATCAAACATTTCAATAAACTCCCTAAAGAAATAAAAAAAATAGATTATATAAAAATATTAAAAAAAAGCTCTATACATTTAAATCTTGAAAAAATATACAAAAAAAGACTGTTATATTTTTTATTATATAACATTAAACCACGAGTTTAAGTCCCTCTCCAAGCACAAGAGCACAGTCTCTTTTATGGAGAGGCACAGCGAATCGAAATATAAAAGTTCTCCATATGTATAAATGATTCAAATGTATTATGTTATAAATAAAAAAATAAATATTTTAAAAGAATAAAAATAAAAAATTTAAATAAACAAATGAGAAAATATAAAAAAAAGGTAAAAACAAAATAAGAAAATATGACTAAACACTACATATAAATCTTTCCATAAAGTATTTTTTCAGATAATTTATTTTGGATCCTATGGAATTAAAGTTTTCTTTCAAAGTGTGTGCACGCTTCTGGAAATGCAGGTACAGGCAGCGGCTCCTTTTCGTCAATATTGACCTCTCCTGCTATCGGTTACACAAGCTTTCGATAGTTTCTATTTCATACGTTGCCGTTGAATGTAAGAAAATTGGAAATAATGTAAAAAAAATAGACAAAATGTATCAAATATTCAGCTTAATTCGAACGATAAATGTGGTAAATGGTGATAGAGAAACGATCGATGCGGTTTAGTTTAGTATGAAATTAAGTCGGGATGGAAGAAATAAATGACACATCCTGGAAAATGATTATTCGAGGAACGATAGATAGAGGTTTCACTGTATTTATATTCCTTTTAGATTTACCTGATCTCAACTGGCAGCATAGTGAACGTCATATGTGAAAGGCACTACTGCACGTACGTGGACTCGGTGTCGGGGAGCTGCGAGCCCGTGGACGCTGTGTACACGTGGGTCAACGGGTCCGACCCCATATGGCTGGCCGACATGCACAAGCACGCCAGTCTGGAGGGCGTCAGCGGAGTGGACGACTACGACCCGTCGCGATACGATGACAAGCAAGAGTTGAAGTACTCCCTGAGGTGTGTATTAACCCTTTCCGGTCCCCCAAAATTAACCCGTAAGCTGCGGATATCATCTATTGTCGTTTTTTTATAGAAGTACCGTTGACTGCGGATCGCATGCATAGTCGTTTTTCAACTTTACGTACTTATATCAACACCTATGGATAATTTTTTGCACTGAAATTTGGTTTGAGGCATGGATGAATTAGTTCTCTTTGATTTAGTGTCATAAAATATCAAAATTATTTCAATTTAGTGTCAACTTTCTCTAAATATATATTAAAATATATATTTAGAGACAATGGTGTGAGGAGAATGGAACCATCCAGATTCCCCCGCATTGCCCTGTACAGCCGACTCCCGGGCAGGACAACAAAAAGATGGATCGACAGCTGGGAATCCACATCACAGGAGGCTAATCCCTCTTAAAAACAGGCCACAAGGCCTACACAATGAAGAAAAAGAAGAACTAACAGTCAGGGATCCAAAATGAATGAACTGAAAAAATACTTTATGGGAAGATATTTGTGTTAGTGATTAGTTTCATTTTCTCATTTGTTTCCTTGAATTTGTATCCTACACCAAGCAGGAAGAAGACGATTACAGTTAATTGTACAAAACTTTGAGAAAACGACCACAGAAGCCACTACAAGTCCTATTTTTCCAAAAATAGCCGTTATACACATTTTTTGCTTGTCAAATGTAAGATATCCTTTGTTTTACTTTGCACAGATCTCTGGAGCTGTATGCCCCGTGGGTGCGCCACGTGTACGTGGTGACGGCGGGCCAGTTGCCGTGGTGGCTCAACACACAGAGCCCGCGCATCAAGCTGGTCTCCCACGAGGACATCATCCCCGCGGAGTACCTGCCCACCTTCTCCAGTCCGGCCATCGAGTGCTTCCTACACAAGTTGGTTCCAGGCAACATTTATTATTGCACTCTCAAATGAACTGCACCCTCACATAGATGAAAGAGAATATGGAATTCGAAGTTTTAACAGGGCTTAAGACCTTTTATGGCCTGGTTTGAGTGATTGCTTTCAAAATTCTATCCAAGATTGACAACAACGCTACTCAATTTTCGGAAGGCATATTCATATTATTTTTAACCTTTAGGCACTCATGCGCCGTGTGCCTTAAGGGTAGCGCCCTGCCAGAGTATTTTTGTGAAATATTCTAACCTACGCGTAGCTATAATAAAAATAATTATATCTCTAAAATTAGTCGTCCTATTTAGCAGAAACTCTTAATTAGTATGTGAGGTCCGAATCCTGGATTATAATCACACACATGAGAAACGCCAGAAAAAAATCATTTTAATTTTTATTATTTTAGCTTATAATTTGACCAGATAATTTATTAACAACATTTGAATTCAGATTTTGTGAACAAGTATTTGGACACACTCAAAATGTTGTAAAAAAGTTGACACTGAAAATATTGTGAATGTTACTAGTGATGATTGCCCCCAGGATCCCGGGCCTGTCGGAGAGGTTCCTGTACCTGAACGATGATGTGTTCTTCGGGGGCCCTGTCTACCTGGGAGACTTCTACACCCAGTCGGATGGCTACGAGGTGTACACCGCCTGGAACGTGCCCGAGTGCGCTCTCGGCTGTCCGTGGTCCTTTCTGGGCAAGTCATGACAACTAACTAACCAACTTACCATCGCGCCGCTTCTCCGGAGGGGTAAAAAGGATCAGGGATGCTGAGTGATAGGAAACATATTTAATAACGGACTTTTTATAAATTATTATTAATTGCTTTTTTAATTTCTAATATTTCAAAGTAATCTAATTTAGGTCCTCTGTTGCATGTGTGTAATATATATAGACCTTTAATTTTATCTAATGGGTGATTATTTTCTATTAGGTGATAAAAAATAAAGCCACTTGAGATCTACCCAAGCTCCTTTGCTTAGCCGTTAAAATATTTAGAATTTTGTTGAGTAGATAGTGTTTTAGTATTAATCAGTCTTGATAAAGAAGCGGTTAGCTTCGAAACCGGTAGACATTATAATTAAGTTATAAAAAAAACTTACTAACCATCACACCGCTTTCCCGCAGAGGTAGGCGGAAAGAATAGAGTGCCACACCACTCTGTCTTTGCAAACATTTTTCGCCTCTTTCACGTTCATGCATCTCCTCATACTTACCCGCCGATTATTACGACTCCTAACCTGACCACTTTCAAGTATTTGACATCATTAGAAATATGTATCAAATTGTGGTAGAGTGGGCTTGAACCGAGAAACTCTGACTTAGAGTCAGCAACACTAACCACGGGACTACAACCTGACACATTCGATTCCCAGGCGGGGTCAAATAAATATAACTGATTTTTTCACCTTCAAATTTATTCAATATTACACTGGACTGGTACCTGAGGTTGAGGTCTGATCACCTTTCCTTCGTGTGTCGGGTAGTGGTCCCGTGGTTAGTGTCGCATACTATTAAGTCAGTTTCTCGAGTTTCTCGGTACGAACCCACTCTACCACAATTTTAAACCTATTTTTAATAATGAGCCTCTTAGGCTCACAGAAATATGTAGTAGGAAATTGTATTTTTGTAAATAAGAAAAACACAAATATTTCTCTTTTCTTTAAAAAAAAACTACTCAAGATAATACTGTGTGTATATAATGCAGTGCCCCATGCACCATTGGGAGCGAATGAGGCTTTGCACTTTGAAAGTTTTGCTCAGCCCTATTTAGTGCTTCATTGGAAACCCTCAACCATTGGTTGGAATTTTGAAGATATAACTCAATTTGCAGGCGATAGGTCGTGCGACAGCGCTTGCAACATCGCGGAGTGCGACTATGACGGAGGCGACTGCCTGGGGGACCCTGGCAGTCGGTACTACGGGGCCGCCAGCCACCTGGACTACCCGGGGGACTATGCGGATAGCCCCTTCTTCGACGAGGAGGACCAACAGGACTACCGGAGCGTCGGGAAATACCCGGGATTCGATGAGCCCCCGTTTGATCCAAAGGTTACTATACCGGTCGATGAGGGCATCTGTAGTTCTCAAAACTAGTCATTTTGACTTTGATAGACCCAAAAGTGATTATTAGTGACGGACGTCATCTTGTACATATGTGAGCGATGTTATCTTGTATGTATATATGTGTAATATATAAATGAAGTTATATTAAATTATATTGAAGTTATGAATATATATATATATATATATATATATATATATATATATATATATATATATATATATATATATATATATATATATATATATATATATATATATATATATATATATATATATGTATATATATATATATATATATATATATATATATATATATATATATATATATATATATATATATATATATATATATATATACACAGGTATTTTTTACACCTGCGAACCGCTGGTGATGGAATTTGATAATTATATACATATAGTTAAGACCTTAACAAAGAAATTGGTAAATAATATTCATATAAAAATATTGGATAATTCCTTTTTTCTGCCTTTGAATTGGTATATAATATTCATATAAAAATATTGGATAATTCCTTTTTTTCTGCCTTTGAAATGAGTCCGGCGCAGAAGGTAAAAATACCCTTCCCGGCCTTAAGCATCAATCCACCCAACGGGTAGAGATATATGTATTTCCCGTCCTAAGTGTGTTGACAGAGACTGTATTTTGTGAAAAGATATTCTATATATTTGGTTTAAAATTGTTTTTATCAACAGGTTGTACTAGCGCGGCAGCACGAAGATCAAGAGCTGCTAGACAGTCTGCGACCAGCTCACCAACCGAGTCTCGAAGAAATCAAGATCGTGAAGAGGGAAACCGAGCGACAATTCTGGACGCCCCAAAACACATCCGGCGAAGAGACCGACAATGTGCCAATTAGGAATACGATGAGATCCCTCAAAGCAATACTAGAATCCAACGAAAAATTAGATATAAGCGATGTAAATAAACCTAGTCATAAATTAAACGATATACCAAAAGATTCAAACCAAAAACATAAGCAGTTCATTTTAGAAGAGCTGAAGAAGTCTGACGAAATAAACGTCAGCGGCGCCGTTCACCATTACAATAAGAGCTATCTGAGAAATGATAAGAAGAGTAGGCAGAGAAAGACGCCCAGGGAGTCCATCATCCAGGAGTCCAGCCCGCCGAAAGATGAACGGAAGCTGGCCATGTATGCCCGATCTCTCATACACACCAACAAGCTATTCAACAAGGAGTACAGGTTTCAAAATAGAAAGGTCCTGGCTCACGTGCCGTTCTTCTTGGACAAGGGCACGATCGGCCGAATGCAGGAAAAGTTCAGCGACCAAGTGCGGCTCACCGCGCAAAACAAGTTCCGTCGGCCAAACGACTTGCAGTTTGCGTTCGCTTACTATTATTATCTGTTGAGCGAAAAGCGAGAATATACCATAGAAGAGATTTTCGACAAGTTTGATACAGACAAAAGCGGGTAAATAGATATTTGTAATTTTTTTCATTAAAAAAAACACACTGGCTTTTATGCAAAAAAAATCTTATACAAGTTGTTGGGTAATATATCAAAAATTCAACACGGTTATTGGATTGAATTCTACTTTTATTAACATATATATGATAATATGTGACGCGTTTCGTCTTATTAAAACATTATCAAACACTCAACTGTCTGCAGTTACAATAAATATTTCATACAAGTGATTAATTTTAAAGCCTTAAAAGAGCTAATATATTTAGTATGCGGTTGTTTCTGAACTTGTTCATTTTAATACCAATTTGTTGGTGTAATAAAGTGTGTCATGCTCCAGGACGTGGTCTGATCGCGAGGTGCGCACAGTGTTGGCGCGCGTGCGAGGGCTGCCCCTCACAGCGGAGGTGGTGCGCGCGCTGGAGGCGGCCCTGCGCGCCTGCGACCGCCCTGAATACGCGCAACACCCCACGCCGCCAGGAGAGCGATATCTAGACTCGGACATGGTACTGATTAATACTAAAACACTATCTACTTAACAAAATTCAAAATACTATTTTTTTGACATCTCATCAAAGATGAAGAAGAATATGGAAGTCTGGGCATTTACGGGGTTGACGACCATCATAGGCTGGTTTGAGTGATCACTTTACACACGTGTAACATTCACCAATTCTACCCATTAGTGATGTCAAAAAATAATATGAAAATAACTCCTGTAATTGGAGATAATCCAGATTTTGTGAACAAGTATTTGGACACACTCAAAATGTTGTAAATTTCTCTTTTAATTAAATAAATACTAGAGCAATAATATTGTTTGATACCAGCCGACTATCACCAAGGATCTGGTGGTGCACTGCCCTTCCCTGGCGGGCCCCCTGCGCGGTTCCCTGGGTGCTCCGCCCCCCCGGGGGCGCCAGCGCGCCGCCGCGCCCCGCCACACCTTCGCCATGCTAGACTCCAACATCACCCGCGCCGTCGCCGCGCTCGACGAGATACGCAGGGAGACCAAGTTAGTAGCTCGCCACATCATAGATTGAGTTAGTAACTTACCACATCATGGAGGAAGTTAGTAACTTGCCACATCATGGAGGAAGATAGTAACTTATCACATCACGGAGGAAGTTAGTAACTTGCCACATCATGGAGAAAGTTAGTAACTTATCACATCACGGAGGAAGTTAGTAACTTGCCACATCATGGAGGAAGTTAGTAACTTGCCATATCATGGAGTAAGTTAGTAACTTGCCACATCATGGAGAAAGTTAGTAACTTGCCATATCATGGAGTAAGTTAGTAGCTTGCCACATGATGATTGAGCCGATGCTGCTACAAGGAGAGAGAAGATGAATCTTTTTTAGCGTCAATACTGGTGTTTGCCGACAGTGTTTACTGGTGTAAACATTTTTTTTATTCAATAAAATATGTTGCTTGCAGTATTGACCATGATAGAAAATTATAAAAAGTTTTTAAAAAAAAAATAGTGTAAATGGCTTGTTGGTTTCTGCAGAAAATTCATCTGTATCAATGACAACCTGGATCCGCTCCGGGAAGAAGAGAACTCCATAGTCCGGATGCTGCTACAGGAGCTGTACGAGGCCCTCCTCCCGCTGCCATCTGCTATGGAACTGCCCCCGGGAGTTGCCAACAGGTCAGTTTATTATCCTTTTTAATTTTATTTTTATAATATGTTGTTTTCTGTTTAAAACAAATATTTGTGTTTATTATCAGCGCTTTTAATCTATGTATTTATATTTTGATATCTACTGTGTTCTTTCCCGTATTAGTACTGTAGAAAGGGGCTACTTGATCTTTGATGTGTTACTTGAGCCCAGTACAATTTTTTTAATTTAGATCTGTATTTCAAACCCTCATCGGCACCCGATGGTGCATAGGGCACTGCATCATATAAATGCAGTATTATCTTGATTGTTAATATATGAAGGAAAAGTGATCAGCCCTCCCTTTCAGGTACTAGTCCAGGGTAATATTGAATAAATATTAGAGAGAAAAAATCACTTGGTATATTTATTTGACCCTCCTCCCTGGGAATCGAACCCGGGACCTCCGGTGCGGTAGCCAAGCGTGCTGACCATTACACTACGGAGGCGGACAAAACGTGATTCATTGTTTCCCTGACAGATGACACTTATTGTCACAATACTTTGATCGATACCATGATCTAAATAATTTTTTTTTGTACTGGGCTCAAGTAACTCATCAAAGTTCAAGTAGCCCCGTTCTACGGTACTCTTTATTATAACCTAAAATAAAATGTGTACCCACACACAGGCCATGCCTTTTTTAAAATGAATACTATACCTAATATAATATTTTTGGACTTGTAATTATATTATATTACAAAAAACATTTTTTTTTAAAATAAAATAAAGGGTCTCTGCTTTATAAAAGCCTTCTCAGTCCAACATACATGGTCTGTTCTGAAAGTAGTATGATTTAAAATATATATTTAAATATATATATATATATATATATATATATATATATATATATATATATATATATATATATATATATATATATATATATATATATATATATATATATATATATATATATATATATATATATATATATATATATATATATATATATATATATATATATATATATATATATATATATATATATATATATATATATATATATATATATATATATATATATATATATATATATATATATATATATATATATATATATATATATATATATATATATATATATATATATATATATTCATGAGAATAGTACAAACTTTTAGAATTTTTCAATGTAGCACCCTCCGCATATACGAACTGCTTGCCAACATGTTTTCCAGTTTTCGTACGCCCTCAGAGGCACCTGGTCCAGAATGCTGGTTGCATAAATGCGCACAAAATGTTTTAAAATCATGGAATTCATATATGTTTAGTCATAAATTAAACTCTGAAGAGGGCAACACTTTGTTGCCGAAACTAGTCGGTTGTTAATAAACATGTGAGTGGATCAAAAAACAAAGTATTATTATTTCTCAAAGTAATATCCCTTACTCCTTTCAAGAACGTCATAAATCAAAAATCGTCAATTTTCGGTTGTGCATGTTTTCGGAATGCCCAGAAAATGTACTATATCCCAGCTAAAGAGCATATTTTTAACTAATACTTACCCGCTACAGGGCAGAAAGTGTTGTTTTTGCATTTTGAAGAAAAGTTACTGTTCAATTAATTTTTTAAATATATCGCTCACTCCTTTCAAGAACGTCATATATAAAAAATCATCGATTTTCGGTTGTGCATGTTTTCGGAATGCCCAGAAAATGTACTATATCCCAGCAAAAGCGGCAAATTTTTAACTTAATATTTACCCGCTACAGGGCAGAAAGTGTTGTTTTTGCATTTTGAAGAAAAGGTATTGTTTAATTATGGACACACTCAAAATGTTGTTTAATTATTTTGTTAAACATACTAAATGTTTTTCAAATGGAGAAAAAACCTTCAGGTTTTACCTAAAAAGATCTGTTGCACAGTAAAAAGTTCAATAAGTGGCTTGATATTTATTTTTAATACATTGTATTATATTTTTAAACTTTAAAAACGTTCTCATGAAAAATCAAGTTATTTTATTTATGATGTTCTTGAGAGGAGTGAGCGATATATCAATATGATCCACAAAGTTAATGGTTTCAATATTTAAAACATCGCATGTTCCAGGTTCCTCCGGCTGACGGATCTGCAGACGTGGCAGGACGGGCGGCGCTGGGCGTGGCTGGGCCTGTCGGTGTGCGCGGCCGTGCTGAGCGCCATCTCCCTCTACCACTGCGCCTGCTGCAGGCGCCCCTTTCACTGGGCGCGCTCCAATCTCTAGTCAAACCGCTGCTATCTCCAAATAAACTATTTTTTACAATATAAACTGTAGTTTTATTTGTACTGGTGTCTCAATAAGAACTGAAAGTTTTTAAGACGAATGTGTGGAAAATCATTTTATGACAGAATAAAAAATAAATATTTAACAGGCGCTATGTCATAGTTGGGTAGACGATCGACGACGAACCTGGCGTCTCGGGCTCGATTCTCGCCAATTGCAAATTGAATACAAGAAATATTTATTTTCAATTTGTTTTTGATGTATTTTTCATATCTATCCTTACTATCCTACCTGCAGAGAAGCATCTAAAATAGACTTTCCTTTAAAAACATACAAAAAAAACAAAAAAGAATGGAATGTAAGGCTGAACTAGGGAATCAAAAAGATTAAGAAGAGATTGGGGACGAGAACGAAGGTGATACTGGAATGAACATATAAACAGAATGTCAGAAGATAGACTTCCACGTATCGCCCTTTAAGGTAACCCTGAAGGACGCAGACCCCCAGGTAGACCTCTGAAATAATGGAAAGACAGCTGGGAGTCCAGCGTCCCAAGAGCGACATGTGGAGGCACAAACAGATCCCTAGGGTCTACAAAAAGAAGAAGAAGAGTTCTTTAAGGTGGTATGGACAAGTGGAGTGAATGGCTGATAGTGAGGGAACGATTAAGAAAGTATATTTGACAAATGTGAGCGAGGACGGCCAAAACACTTGGTACAATAAGAACCTAAAATCTGGTGGTGTCAAAAGTCTGCGTAATAGGAGGGCATGTATGACTAGATTTATGGATGTGAAGGAGGCAAGGAGTGTATGTCATGACAGAAGAGTGTGGCGTTCCATCCTCTCTGCCTACCCCTGCGGAGAAAGACGTTGAGTTATTTTTAGATTTTTTTAGACAATGTCAAAATGACTGGTACCTGAAGTGCCGATCACACTTCCTTTGTGTGATAAAGATAACACTGCATTTATATCATGCAGTGCCCTATGCACCATCAGGTGCGGATGAGGGTTTAAAAATTAAAAAAATATATTTAAAAATAAAATTGTACAGCAAATGCCATAGAATTTAAGCAGTATATTTACACATAGCACTGATATTTAAGATAACACTGCATTTATATGATGCAGTGCCCTATGCACCATCAGGTGCGGATGAGGGTTTAAAAATTTAAAAAATATATTTAAAAATAAAATTGTACAGCAAATGCCATAGAATTTAAGCAGTATATTTACACATAGCACTGATACTTAAGATAACACTGCATTTATATGATGCAGTGCCCTATGCACCATCAGGTGCGGATGAGGGTTTAAAACATTATTTAAAAATAAAATTGTACAACTAATGCCATAGAATTTAAGCAGTATATTTACACGTAACAGTTTTTTAGTACATATTAATAAATAAAATTTAAATATAATAGTAATCCACTATCTAACATATGACGGACTGTTGCTACGAAGCGTGTGATGGATGTCGGGGAGTCTCTTTCAAAGATGGCGATAGGTTCTTCCCTAAAACATTTTCTTGGTATTTTAATTTCTTCACATTTGTGGGATCCTCCAGCAAATTTTGTTCTGTTAAGCGCTCCAGCCTCTGTTCTTGAACTGCTTCTGGAATTAGAAAGATAATAAAATATTACTAAATGTTAGTCCAGTACTTACGTGATTACTTATTTATTTTTTTACAAAAATGATAATAAAATTAGTATATAACCACTCACCGAGATTTTAACGTCTACCGGTTTGGAGACGTACCCGTCTCTTCGTCAGGACAATCACTAACACAGCATGCAAACAATACCACCCTTCACTACCATAGCACCATTTACACACTCAAAACTACACAAAATGTCTAACACATGCGATTTTTGGTCGACCCGAAGACCAACATGCACTATAGTTTTCAATACAGACATGCGTTACGAGCCGAGGTTAAACGTACATTAGACTAGGAATCGAATCTACTTATATACTTGTAGGATCTCCACACTCCTTTCATCCTGTCCTGTGATTGTCCTGACGAAGAGACGGGTACGTCTCGAAACCGGTAGACGTTAAAATCTCGGTGAGTGGTTATATACTAATTTTATTAACATTTTTGTAAAAAAATAAATAAGTAAAAATGACTAACCACAAAGTAAATGCTTTAAATATTAATAATATTGAGAATATACTTACCTGATTAATTGTTCGGAAGTTTTTGTAAAATTCAAAAAATTGTGTAAATCGATGAAAAATATTTGTGAATTTTTAAAAAACATGTATGGTATGTATAAAATGCACTATTTAATAGATTTATATTATCCACTGACACTTCATGATGGAATTGCATTTTTAATATATTATTAGATTAAAACCAATATTTTTAGCTTTTCCACTGTATTTTTATTTGACCAGCGACCGGGTTTCGTCGTTACCGACATCATCAGACTGGTGATGTCGGTAACGACGAAACCCGGTCGCTGGTCAAATAAAAATAAAGTGGAAAAGCTAAAAATATTGGTTTTAATCTAATAATATATTAATATGCACTAGTTTCAATGGATACAAAACATATCGCTCACTCCTTTCAAAAACGTCGCATATCAAAAAACTCGATTTTTCAGGAGATTTTTTAAAGTTTAAAAATATAATAAAATGTATTAAAAATAAATATCAAGCCACTTATTGAACTTTTTACTGTGCAACAAATCTTTTTAAGTAATACCTGAATGTTTTTTCTCCATTTGAAACATATTTTGTATATTTAAAAAAAATAATTGAACAATACCTTTTCTTCAAAATGCAAAAACAACACTTTTTGCCCTGTAGCGGGTAAATATTAAGTTAAAAATATGCCACTTTTGCTGGGATATAGTACATTTTCTGGGCACTCCGAAAACATGCACAACTGAAAATTGTCAATTTTTGATATATGACTTTGTTGAAAGGAGTGAGCGATATGTGAAAACAGAATGGAAATACATGCATATATTTAATAAACATTATTTTTAATTACATTATTAAAAGTTATTAATCAGATACACACAATAATTATTTATGTGTACTATAAATACAAATTTCGTCCGCCTCCGTAGTGTAATGGTCAGCACGCTCGGCTACCGTTCTGGAGGTCCCGGGTTCGATTCCCAAGGGGGGTAAAATAAATATATGTGATTTTTTCACTGTCATATTTATTCAATATTACCCTGGACTGGTACCTGAAGCGGAGGGCTGATTACCTTTCCTTCATGTGTAAACGATCAAGATAACACTGCGTTTATATGACGCAGTGCCCTATGCACCATTGGGGTGCGGATAAGGGTTTTATTATTATAAATACATAGTTACATTTAAGTTCAAACTACTGATTTATTATTTATATTTTTGCGTTATAAAAAGCGTGATGTACAAAAAATATGCCACAATATATACATCTGTGTTGTATAAAATAGTGTTATACGAGGCCCAAGTGTATATTTAATTTTATTAATTGATACGGCAGTCACTTAGTGGTAAAATCTATCTATTTTAAATTAATGTTTTACTTAGTAAATACCACTATTTCTGAAATAGTGGTATTTACTAAGTAAAACATTAACTAAAAATGTACATATAACTAACTAACTAACCATCACGCCGCTTCCCCGCAGGGGTAGGCAGAGAGAATAGAGCGCCACACCACTCTGTCCTTGCAAACATTCTTCGCCTCTTCCACGTTCATGCATCTCCTCATACATACCCGCCGATTGTTACGACTCCTAACCTGACCACTTTTAAGTATTTGGCATACCTGATCGTGCCATGTTTTTCTCGGTCTTCCTCTGCTTCTTTTCCCGCTAACATTCGCCTCATAAATTTGTTTTACCGTTCTTTCCTCACTCATTCGTTCTACATATAATTATCGGAATATGATACACAAATGGAGTTATGAATGTAAATATTCAAAAGTGAATATTAGTAAATGATTGAGAGATCTCACGTAAAAATCTAATGTCCTTGTACGCAGTTAGGATATTTCCGTATTTAATAATAATAATAAAACCCTTATCCGCACCCGAATGGTGCATAGGGCACTGTGTCATATAAACGCAGTATTGACTTGATCGTTTTTACACATGAAGGAAAGGTGATCAGCCCTCCGCTTCAGGTACCAGTCCATGGTAATATTGAATAAATATTACAGTGAAAAAATCATTTATATTTATTTTACCCTCCTTGGGAATCGAACCCGGGACCTCCAGAACGGTAGCCGAGCGTGCTGACCATTACACTACGGAGGCGGACAAAATATTTCCGTATTTAGGTGGCGATATATACCTTTATAAGGAGTATATTTGTCAGAAAGCAGTCCCTCTACGTTGTAACCGATGATTCCCACAAGAACGGCAAACGGTAGAGTGATGTACGGCGCCCTGGACCGCAGGAACTGCATCACTATCGGCCACATCTGCTAATCACAAATGCAAATTGTTTTCCATATTCGTAAATCCTCTTTATATTCCACTTATTTTCAAGTTTTGAAAATAGGTGCCTGAAGCAAATACTGGGTATAAAGTGGTATGACTTGGTCAGGAATGACGATGTGAGGAGAAGAACTCAACAGCCCCTCATACTGGAAGTCCTGAAGAGGAGAAGGTGGACATGGTTGGGACATGTCCTTAGAATGCCACCTGAGAGCATCAACCCCTCGTGTCTCTTCTTCCAACCCCGAGGATTTCGGCGCCCATTCACCGACTATACTCAGCGGAACTTCGAGACGCCAAACTGACCTGGGAGGAAGCCAAGGAGATGGCGCGTGACAGAGTGACTTGGAGACATCTCGTGTTGGCCATATAATAATATGTCAATCCTTGGCCTTATGACATCTGTTGAAATATCTGACTAATAATTTGTAACATCACAAGGATAAATAATAGAACAGATCCCTGATTTTTCTTGCGGTCGGTAATTAGTCTGCGCCATAATCATGCCCTATATCTGTCTCACTCTCGACGCTACGCATCGCCAGTGGGTAAGAGTGACACACGATGCATTATGTTACAATCTTATTTGTTTATATTACGATATATTTCAAGAATAATGTGACACAAGTGTATTATAGAGTACCAAAAAGGCACAATGAATCCCATTGAACGTTTTTGTTTAGGAAAATAAATTGTTTCTTAACTAAATACATGATAAAAGTAATCATTTAAAAAACGGCGTAAGGTTTAAGGATATTGTTTCTCGCACGGAATTGTGCAGAAAAAAGGCGTGTTTCATGTACGTTTGTATATGTAGGATAATTATTTTCACTCTGGACTGGTCCCTGAAGCGCAGGAGTGATCACCTTGCCTTCGTGCAATTGACAATCAAGATAACACTGCGTCAATATGATGCAGTGCCCTATGCACCATTGGGTGGCGGATAAGGGTTAGAAGAAGAGAAGTAATTAAAACTGTATACAAAAAAGATATTAGAGTGAAACTTCTTAGGCGGAGATTTGATAATCGATAATTGGTAGAGAACTGAGAGCGAAATTGCATAAGTCACATTTATGAGGCAGATTTCGTTACGCGAGTGAGAAGAAAGATATAATGTAGAGAGAAGGAGAAAGAGAGCTATACAAAAAGATTTTTTTTTTATTAAAATTATTCTGTATTTCTCGTTATTTTGTGAATACAGATACATATCTGTATATTTTTTTCATTATTGTATCAATTTAGTGTTATATACCCATACTTATTTGATACATTCTCCTCTCCCCTCTTATTATTCTAATCCTTATCTGCACCCAATGGTGCATAGGGCACTGCAACGTGTTGACCCAGTGGTATCTTGATCGTTTCTTTCATGAAGACAAGGTTATCACTCCTGCGCTTTAGGGACCAGTCCAGGGTAATATCAAATAAATATTAGAGTGTAAAATCACTAATATTTATTTCACCCCCCTGGGAATCGAACCCGGGAGCTCCAGCACGGTAGCTAAACAATCTAACAATTACACAGCGAAGATGGATCAAATCACAAGTGAAATTTTATATATGTACCAACTATTTAATCCGTAAAAATAAATATACATTTATTAAACATTCGAGCCTGTAAAATAAATAAAATCCGGTTAAATTACATTAGTATTTAGTGAAATTTTGATTCACAAATTGCAGCAACTCTCGCCGCAAATGTATCAATTTAATAATCGCACAAATTGGTGATAAAAAAATATTAATGAATATTACGTAACCTTAAAATATGGCTTTCAGAACAGAATAGCTCTAGTGAGATATTATATATATTGATGACAATGTCGGTCAGTTTTTTCTAGTTTATTTTAAAGTTTTACGGTTGAATTTCTTGGTTAGAATTCTGACGGCTCACAAGAATAATCGTTAACAACTGTATAAAATGACAGCAATATCCGCGAAATAGAAACAGTTGCGCCAACTGAAAAAATTGTATATGTTCTCGTGGAATAAGGTAGGTACTGTATATCACTATAGATCTTTCGTGATCGACCGGGTCTTACTGATTCGTTCAGATATACTGATAGGTATTGTCCGAGTTACCCCAAATTCTAAGACTAAGCAACTAACCATCATGAAATTACACTACGTAAAATTATAGTAACTTTAAACATAAAGAGCTTCATCCAGAGATCTTGTCGTGCTTGGATGTGAAAGAGGCGAAGAATGTTTGCAAAGACCGAGTAATGTGATGTTCTATTCTCTCTGCCTACCCCTGTGGAGAACCGGCGTGATGGCTAGTTAGTTAGTTAGTCTATTTGTTTTTAATTTTTTGTATTACCTAACGTCCAGGTGACTCTGAAATCTAGCTACGGCTTGTGCAACACCACTTATCATGACCCTACTCAGGCTTCAACTTTTTAAGTTTTATAGCCTTTATCTACTCGTGAGTGAATTTACTCTTTATGTTTAAAGTTACTATAATTTCATGCAATTCATGAGTGAAAATTTTAGGCATAAACACTCGCTATTTTGCTTGAGGCATGAGTTTATACATTTCATTCGAAGTTATTTCTAAGTTAGCAGTGAAGTTACTTAGGTGTATAATTTTAAATCTTAAATAAAATAAGTAAATTTACTTATGTACTTATATCTATAACATACAATACGCTGTGAAAATTCTAAGCGATATCCGAGACTTATCACTTAAACGTAAGTACTCGTTCCCAGTTACCCGTTCCGTCAGAAGTAACGAGTACAATGAAATGAGTTCTCAAACTTCACGCCAGTTTGCCAGTTTCAATTTCATATAAAAGATGGCGGGCGCGTATTTTGTTTGTGCTGTGATATTTAGCATTTTTCTTAATTCAGGTGAGTCACCGCACAATAATCATTTTGACTAACGTTTACGTCCTAAAATCCAATATGCGATAAATAGTTTGGTCGGGAAACTTTCTTACTAGTCAATTTTCTAGCCGCCGACGCTACGCGAGTTTGTTGGGCAATTTTGTTTACTCACTAATTTGTATGAAATCACCTATGAAGGTGTCACACCCATTTATTATAATTTTTGCGCATTCTGTAAATACAAACATATGAATTGCTGCATAAGTTAAATATAACAAGTATTCACTGTAAAATTGTAGCTTTTGATGCATCTTATCGACCCTGCTCACCTGTATGGCTTTTTTCAAAATCATTGTTTTGTGTTTTGTCACGCGACGCTTTTTCTAAATCGATTTACAACGGTATTTTTTTTCAAAACTAAATTTTTTTGTACGCGACTTTTTCTTTACATTTTTCTTTCTAGAAAATGAGTCATGTTACCTGTTCATTTGTCTTTTCACACGTGGATACACAAACACAATAGAATTTTGATATAGTTTATAATCACTTGCATCCCTTTGTGAGCTTTTTAATTTTAATTCACTGACCGCTGTTTTTAACAATACTTCCTGTTATTTATCCTGAATATTTCAGTATTACAGCCGAGTTTCTTTATGTAGCATAAAAACCGCGCATAAGGCCTGCAAAAAAACATAGGTTAGATTTAGTGTATTTATTTATTTATATTTTCAAAACATATTACATACATAAGTCATATATAATATTCCCGATGAGTAATTTGTATTTCTCATTTTGGGACATGGGATTAAGGTTAACAAGACTGGAACACAAATAATAAAGATACAAAAAAGATTTTTTTTAAAAACCAAAACTAATATATGGAAAAATATAAAACCTATAAACAGGCATAATAAATAGGCATAAGAAGCATATTTAAAAGAAATAAATAAAAAAAAATTGAAAACAACACATGAAAAAAATTGAAAATGTAAAAACTAAATAAGAAAATATGACTCAACACTACATATCGCTCACTCCTTTCAAGAACGTCATAAATCAAAAAACTTGATTTCTTAGGAGAACGTTTTTAAAGTTTAAAAATATAGTACAATGTATTAAAAATAAATATCAAGCCACTTATTGAACTTTTTACTGTGCAGCAGATCTCTTTAGGTAAAACCTGAACATTTTTTTTCCATTTGAAAAATATAGTGTATTTAAAAAAATAATTAAACGATACCTTTTCTTCAAAAATTCAAAAACAACACTTTCTGTCCTGTAGCGGGTAAATATTAGGTTAAAAATATGCCGCTTTTGCTGGAATATAGTACATTTTCTGGGCATTGCGTAAACATGCACAACTGAAAATTGACGATTTTTGATTTATGACGTTCTTGAAAGGAGTGACCGATATATATCTTTCCATAAAGTATCTTTCCATAAAGTATCTTTTCAGATCATAATGTGGGTTTTTTTCCACTTAAAATTATTTTTACAACAGTTTTACATATTTTTACATTATTCAACATATTTTTACAACTTGTTCACAAGTATTTGGAAACACTCAAAATGTTGTAAAGTGGATATATTGATCAATCTCGTAACACAGTGTACAGGAGCTCACAACAGCTATCTATGTTGGAATGAGGAAAGCTTTTATTAAGCAGGTATTCCAACGCGAGTGTTTTTGCCTAGAATTTTCACTCATGAATTACAAAATTATTGTAACTTTAAACATAAAGAGTAAATCCACTCACAAGTAGGCATAGGCTAAGAAACTTAAAAAGTTGAAGCCTGAGTAGGGACATGATAAACGGTGTTGCATAAGCCGTAGCTAGATTTCAGAGTCACTTGGACGTTAGGTAATTTAAAAAAAAATCACCTTTGTTGAGATGTCAAAAATATAAAAAATAACTTCTAAGTGGAGTTAATCCAGATTTGTGAACAATTATTGGGACACACTCAAAATGTTGTACAATAACTGGTCAATGTATAAGCTGCATAAAATTTAAAATTATGTTTTCAGGCGTTTCCCACTATGTAAAATAATCCAGTTAAGATCTTGCATACATCCAAATAAATGGGGGTCTCTGTTAAATAGAAAATTTCTCAATCCAACATAGATGGCTGTTGTGAACTCATATGTACTGTGTCATGAGATTGATCATATATCTAGGAATTCCAAAAATTTGAGAAGTGTGGTTGTCAGTCATCCGTCTGCCTCCGTAGTGTAATGGTCAGCACACTCGGCTACCGTACTGGAGGTTCCGGGTTCGATTCCCAGGGGGTGTCAAATAAATATCAGTGATTTTTCACTCTAATATTTACACAATTTTACCCTGGACTGGTACCTGAAGCGGAGGGCTGATCACCTTTCCTTCGTGTGTTAACGATCAAGATAACACTGTGTTTATATAATGCAGTGCCCTATGCACCATTCGGGTGCGGATAAGGGTTTTATATATTTTATAATATTTATTCAATATTACCCTGGACTGGTGCCTGAAGCGGAGGGCTGATCACCTTTCCTTCGTGTGTTAACGATCAAGATAACACTGTGTTTATATAATGCAGTGCCCTATGCACCATTCGGGTGCGGATAAGGGTTTTATATATTTTATAATATTTATTCAATATTACCCTGGACTGGTGCCTGAAGCGGAGGGCTGATCACCTTTCCTTCGTGTGTTAACGATCAAGATAACACTGTGTTTATATAATGCAGTGCCCTATGCACCATTGGGGTGCGGATAAGGGTTTGAATTGAAATTGAAAAATTTTTCACTGTGTAGTGACTACCGGGTAGTACTCTATCTGCAGATCTGCTACTTTACAGGAGAGAGCTTAGAATATTTTTTCAAAGTATTTTTATTTATTAATTATGGATTTTATTGAAATTCTAAACTGGTATCGTACATTCAAAAATACGATAAAATAATGTATTAAACCGTTTAAAAACATTATGCTTTGTAAAAATTAAGTAGTTAGCGTTTTAGGAGTTCAGTTCATTTAGAAAATTAGATATTATTTTTTGACATCTCATCAAAGATGAAGAAGAATATGGAAGTCTGGGCATTTACGGGGCTTACGACCGTCATAGGCTGGTTTAAGTGATCACTTTACACACGTGTAACATTCACCAATTCTACCCATTATTGACAACCACACTACTCAAATTCTTGGAAGTTCTATATATAAATGAACCAATTTAGAAACCTTGTTCTTGAATCACTAGAACTTCACTAGAGACATCTATTGGTGAGATGTAAAGAAGCTTTTTTATTAAGCAGAAACTCTTATATTAGTATGTGAGATCCGAATCCTGGATTATAATCACACACATGAGAAACGCCAGAAAATACCATTTTCATTTTTATTATTAAGCTTATAATTTGACCAGATAATTTATTTACAACATTTTGAGTGTGTCCAAATACTTGTTCACAAAATCTGGATTATCTCCAATTGCAGGAGTTATTTTCATATTATTTTTTGACATCTCATCAAAGATGAAGAAGAATATGGAAGTCTGAAAATGCCCAGACTTCCATATTCTTCTTCATCTTTGATGAGATGTCAAAAAATAATATGAAAATAACTCCTGTGATTGGAGATAATCCAGATTTTGTGAACAAGTATTTGGACACACTCAAAATGTTGTAGAAAATTAGATGTAGATAGCGTCTTATACGCCTGAAAACTAGGCGTACTTTTTAAATATATTTTTTGTTTATTTGTATATTTGTAGGTAACGGTCAGTTGATAACGTACTCCAAATATCTCTAAATTGACAAAATGTAGTTAGAGCACTTTACGTAGGGCACGTCGCTTGCAAGTATGGCGGTGAGTCAACTCAATTGATACAGAGAAGCTTACATTGAATTAGTTGTCATATGATATGACACACCGTATGAGTATAGTCAAACAGTTTATTTCCCTTTGAGTACGTACGGGTATAAGAATAGATAATGAATTGACCACAATGACTGTCAATATCAAGTACAATGTTCCCTTATTCGCTTGGTAAATACCACTATAGTTAACCCACGATGTAACGGACCAATTGGTGGGAGAGGGGTGTCCGTTAATGCCGACCCATTATTTCTATTTATTTTTTAAGTTAGCTTATATTACAACTAATAACTTAACTTGTCCGCCTCCGTAGTGTAATGGTCAGCACGCTCGGCTACCGTTCTGGAGGTCCCGGGTTCGATTCCCAGGGGGGGTAAAATAAATATAAGTGATTTTTTTCACTGTACTATTTATTCGATATTACCATGGACTGGTACCTGAAGCGGAGGGCTGATCACCTTTCCTTCATGTGTAAACGATCAAGATAACACTGCTTTAATATGACACAGTGCCCTATGCACCATTGGGGTGCGGATAAGGGTTTTATTATTTTATTATTATTAATTTATATAATCTATAAATATATATTTACATCTCTTTACAGTAAACAAAACATTTATTTTAAAACTCTTATATTAGTATGTGAGGTCCGAATCCTGGATTATAATAACACACATGAGAAACGCCAGAAAATATCATTTTCACTTTTATTATTTTAGCCTATGATTTGACCAGATAATTTATTTGTAGCATAATTCAGATTTGTGAACAAGTATTTGGACACACTCAAAATGTTGTAGAATTTGAATCATCACTCATAGATACTTCGCTCACTCCTTTCAAGAACGTCATAAATAAAAAAACTTGATTTTACTGGAGAACGTTTTTAAAGTTTAAAAATATAATACAATGTGTTAAAAATAAATATCAAGGCACTTATTGAACTTTTTACTGTGCAACAAATCTTTTTAAGTAAAACCTGAAGGTTTTTTATCCATTTTTTATCCATATATATATATATATATATATATATATATATATATATATATATATATATATATATATATATATATATATATATATATATATATATATATGTATATATATATATATATATATATATGTATATATATATATATATATATATACATATAATTTTTTTTTTAAAATATTTAACAAAAATGAGAATCAAACAAATTTATTAAATAAGAGTTAGGCACTACAAAAAATAAGTAGAAAACTTCTCTGTTCTTCTGTTACTCTTCTCTTCTTTTGTCCAACGTCTTTACTACAGGACGCCATTATATGGGTCTTGAAATTGTCACAATAGTGAAATACTTCTATATATGGGATATGATACGAACTACGCACGGTGAAATGTTCTTTTGGTGGTTTTATGTACACTTGTGAAAAATATGTGAAATGCTCCGCGGGCCGCAAGTAGACACCTGGCGGGCCGCTGGTTGACCACCCTTGGTTTAAACATTGAATTTTTTATGTCTTACAATTTGTGCATTGAATGTTTTGATTGGTTCCAGCATCATGCCAGAGGACGCCGACCATCTCCCACATCACCCAGGAGCAGATTAAGGACATCGGGGGCACCGTAGAGATGGACTGCTCCGTGCAGTACGCCCAGGAATATCCGGTTCTATGGGTACGCCACCTCACTTCACTCACGTCGCCAAACGGAGCGGGCTATGCTTCACAAACTGGCAGCGCTGCAATCAGCCATACTTTCAATTCTCTAGAGCAGTGGTTCTGAACCTTTTTGAAGTTAGGGAGCACTTGATCGTAAGGAAAATTCGGTGCACACCTAAATTAAAGATTAAAAAAACATACAAGGATAACTTTTATTAAAAATATTACAGTAATTGAAAAAATACATAAAAACATAAATTCTTTCTCTTCTTCTATCCCTTAGCTGCACCCCAATGGTGCTTAGGGCACGGCATCTTATAAACGCAGTGTTATCTTGATTGTTAACACATGAAGGAAAGGTGATGACAAAATCCCTGTGTGAACAATCCTTGTTATTTAAAGCTTTTAGCCTGAATAAAATACCCGCTTAAAATTAAAATTTAATTTATATTTAAAACCACATAAATATTACATTTTAAACTACTTAGTATATTTTGCCAGTTTATAGAATGTTGGAAACATTATAATACCGCATCATCAAGTCAAAATTGCATATTTTCGAGTTGGCGTTTTTTGCTAATACACCCACGGTATATAAATAAATGCTACAACTAACTCACTGACCATCATGCTGCTTTACGCAGGGGTAGGCAGATAGAATAGAATGCCACACCACTCTGTCTTTGCAAGCAATCTTCACCTCCACATTCATGCATCTCATACATACCTGCCGATTATTGTGACTCCCGACCTAACATGCTCAAGAATAGGTGTTTTTTTTTTGTAAATTGATGGTGGAACCTGCCGTGTGGCATGTTGCGCCATCTTGTTGAAACCACAGCTCCGTCACATCGATGCCATTCAATCGAGGTACGGAGAAGTCTTTACAACATTTTGAGTGGGTCCAAATACTTGTTCACACAATCTGGATTATCTCATATTATATAGTTATTTTCATATTATTTTTTCATCTCACCAATAGATGTCTCTAGGGAAGTTCTAATGATTCAAGAACAACGTTTCGAAATTGGTTTATATATATATAGAACTTCCAAGAATTTGAATAGTGTGGTTGTCAATAATGGGTAGAATTGGTGAGTGTTACATGTGTTAAACCAGCCTATGACGGTCGTCAGCCCCGTAAATGCCCAGACTTCCATATTCTTCTTCATCTTTGATGAGATGTCAAAAAATAATACAAAGAAGTCAGTAATCATGGTTCTGTAGCGCTCTCCATTGACCGTAACATTCTGGCCGGCATCATCTTTTAAAAAATATGGGCCAAAGATGAAGAAGAATATGGAAGTCTGGGCATTTACGCGGCTGACGACTGTCATAGGCTGGTTTAAGTGATCACTTTACACACGTGTAACATTCACCAATTCTACTCATTATTGACAACCACACTACTCAAATTCGTGGAAGTTCTATATATATATGAACCAGTTTAGAAACCTTGTTCTTGAATCACTAGAACTTCACTAGAGACATCTATTGGTGAGATGAAAAAAAGCTTTTTTATTGAGCAGAAACTCTTATATTAGTATGTGAGGTCCGAATCCTGGATTATAATCACACACTTGAGAAACGCCAGAAAATATCATTTTCATTTTTTTATGTTGGCTTATAATTTGACTGGTTAATTTATTTACAACATATTCTTCTTCATCTTTGATGAGATGCCAAAAAATAATATGAAAAATAACTCTAATATAATTGGAGATAATCCAGATTTGTGAACAAGTATTTGAACACACTCAAAATGTTGCAGTCTATTCTATTCATGGCGAAATGGCAAAATGTACCGACTACAAATCAACTGTCAAATTGACGGTCTGTAGAAACAATGTTGCCAAACCTCTAAAAAAATAACACCTAAATTTAAAGTACTTGATCATCCCGAGTTTAAATGGTATATATAATTAATGATTTTTAGAAAAATGAGTTACCGTAGAACGGGGCTACTTGAACTTTGATGTGTTACTTGAGCCCAGTACAAAAAATATATTTAGATGTGTATTTGGTCTATTAAAATAAACAAATCGGCATGAATTGTTGGGTAATATATCCAAAATTAAACAAGGTTTATTGGTATTATTTTTCAACATTGAAGATAATCCAGATTTTGCGAACAAGTATTTGGACACACTCAAAATGTTGTAAGGTTTATTGGATTGAATTCTACATTTATTTATGTATATGTTAATACGTGACGCGTTTTGTCTTATCAAGACATTATCGTATTAACATATATTAACGTAGTCCGCCTCCGTAGTGTAATGGTGAGCACGCTCGGCTACCGTTCTGGAGGTCCCGGGTTCGATTCCCAAGGGGGGTAAAATAAATATAAAAGTGATTTTTTCACTGTCATATTTATTCAATATTACCCTGGACTGGTACCTGAAGCGGAGGGCTGATCACCTTTCCTTCATGTGTAAACGATCAAGATAATGCTGCGTTTATATGACGCAGTGCCCTATGCACCATTGGAGTGCGGATAAGGGTTTTATAAAAAACGTATGAACATATACATAAATAAATGTAGAATTCAATCCAATAAACCTTGTGTAATTATAAGTATATTACCCAACAATTCAATATGGAATTCTACCAACTGTCTGCAGTTACAATAAATAAGTATCGACATGATTCATTGTTTCCCTGACAGGTGACACTTATTGTCACCATACGTTCATTATTGTAGACCAAACACAGATTCAATTCTCTTTTTTGTACTGGGCTCAAGTAACACATCAAACTTCAAGTAGCCCCGTTCTACGGTACATTAACTTTATAGTAATCTTATGTTTTTCTCTCTTTTTCCATAATATCTCTTTGCTTCTTATGTTTTTTTATTGTTGCTTTAATGGCTAAGCATATCGCTAAATGAGAATCGGTCTGTACTATGTCCACTCGCTCCGAAATAGGAATATAGTTCTTGAAACATATTTTTCATAGCTCTAAAACTGTTAATTGATTCCAAGACTATATCGCTCACTCCTTTCATGAACGTCATAAATTAAAAAATCTTTAATTTTCAGTTGTGCATGTTTTCAAAATGCCCAGAAAATGTACCAAATCCCAGCAAAAGCGGCATATTTTTAACTTAATATTTACCCGCTACACGACAAAATGTGTTGTTTTTGCATTTTGAAGAAAATGTATTGTTTAATTGTTTTTTTTAAATATACTAAATATTTTTCAAATGGAGAAAAAACATTCAGGTTTTACCTAAAAAAAATCTGTTGCGCAGTAAAAAATTCAATAAGTGGCTTGATATTTATTTTTAATACATTGTATTATATTTTTAAACTTGAAAAACGTTCTTTTGAAAAATCAGTTTCTTTGATTTATGACGTTCTTGAAAGGAGTGAGCGATATGTTACACGTGAATTACCTAAGTTTGTTTCAATTTAAAATTTTAATTAAATTATTATTTTAAAAAACAGATGTAAGTTCCTTTTTCTTTTAAACGTATAACTCAAATAGCACATATTTGCTAACTTTTTACATTTTTATCTTTTAGATTTTTTTGTTTTCTGTTAAAATCAAATATTTGTAGTTTATATTAACGCTTTTAATCTAATTTTAATTTATTTATAATTTCTATTTGTATTCTTGCCAGTGCCCTTTACTATAACCTAAGATATAATGTATACCCACACACAGGCCATGCCCAAAAAAATAAAAAATCTTTGCTAGGGACTGTTTTTCAATTTATACCCGAGTCGATATGGTATATACAGATTTTCAATTAGCAATATTATTTTCCAATGCTTTCATAGTTGGTGAGGCAAGAATCGGTGAGTCATTGTTATCATTACATTTCTTCATTACAGTAAAACCTCGATATAACTGTGTCTGTTAAAGTTTAAAGTACGTTGTATAAAAATAGGTTCAAACCTTTCCCCTTTGACCATTTATTCTCATAACTGATCAGCTACTCTGATGAAAAAAATGCAACGTTTTTCTACCATTAAAATAAATACTTTGGTTCCCTAATTTTGGGACACCCTGTCTGGCAATTCGCATGACTATGTTAATTAAGATTAACTGTATTTATCTGAAATATTTTTTGGTAGAATATACTTGGGTGATAGAGAAATCAGTGATTAAAATTATACCTGCACCGGGCCAGACATTGTGGCCCACTAGCCTAACCCGGAGCTGCCTACTAGAATCACACGGGCCAGAATGTCTGGCCTACAGAGTGGTAAGAGTTAAAAAGCAGTCACAAAACTTTATATAAAAAATATGAACACTATTTAGATATAAATAAACAATACAAAATACAAACAAAATTCTATTTATTGTCTTGGGACACTCGTCTTGAAGAGACGCTGCTGTTTGATATCGACGCGTTTGCTTTCGGTAATCCTGCTATGAAAGAGGTTTTCATAGCAGGATTATTTTTTGTGCGCTTTTGAAGTTTGCTGTTTTTTTTTATAATCAACTCTCTAAAATCACGAAAATGCGTATAATATATGTAGTTGAACCCTGTTATCTGACGTATTTGTCAATAGATGTTATTAGATCGTTGAGATGTGATCTTACCACTGCTGACTTCTCTTTTGGCAGCGTTTTGTTGCTCCGGCTAGGTGCAGTCTACGAACAGGACTGCGTGATGTCCCAAATTCTAGACGTATGACGTGATTATCATGGCAGCTAAAAATTGTTATATGCGGCAAAACTTGAATTTAAGCATGTATAAAATAAAATTAACCCTTTGAGGACAGAATAAAAAATATTTTACTTAACACATTTTTATTTCTAGAAATTATTTACAAATAAGTGTACACAGCAACTGAAAATTGTGCTCACAAATTGATACAATATTTATCCCTCAACAAAATTAAAAATGTGTGCCTGGTGGTTAGCAACAAAGACCGTATTTTATAAAGTATAAATAAAAGCATTTATTCTTGAAAATATGAGGTAATATATAACACCACTTATTTTTAATATTATTATGACTATAACTTCCTTGTCATTTTGTTTATTTCGTTCAATAACCTCACAAAATTGATAAACTAAGATACAGATAACCTATAAATATCACGGAATGTGCATATCGCCACAATAAATAGTCTGAAATAAGCTCCGAGACAATGATACCAACATGAAATCTATACAAGCACTATTCTGTTACATAGGCAACACATATTGCACTATGGTTTTAACTAGAAACATGTAGGCACTTAGACAATTTATTTAAAATTTGTGGTTAGCAGCAGTAACCAGTTGTCCTGAAGGGGTTAACAGCATGTTTTTTTTTTTTTTTTCAAATTTTACTTTTCGGATTTTTTATCCATTATATCTGAAGTTTGTTAAATAGAAGTCTGTTATATCGAGGTTTTACTGTATTCCTATTACAAACATAAATCATTTTCTGACTTGTAATTATTTATTTTTTGTTTACATTTCTCCTCTCATTATTTCATGGTGCATGCATTAATTTATATGTATATTTTAGTGATGAAACAGATGCAAGAATTTACCTTTGAGCTCTGTGCAGTAGTATAGTGTTTACATATATTAAGGGGTTATTTTGTTGAAATCAAGCGTAGAGCATTGTGTTCATTCATTGTAATTAACCCTAGCGCATTGTTTGCGGGAAATGCTTAAAAGCGTCTTTTCCATACTGTTGGTAGAGAGTGGGAGACGCTTGCGAGCGTTCTATTTGCTTACTTTAGGTAGAGCGCGAGAGACGCCTGCAAACATTGTACAGATGGGAATTGGGTGTTGCGGCTACTTGTGATTAGTATACTGAGGGTCGGGCGGCAGACTGCCAGAGTATAATTAGGGTCCTTTTCCGTACTGTCGGTAGAGAGCGGGAGACGCTTGCGAGCGTTCTATTTGCTTACTTTAGGTAGAGCGCGAGAGACGCCTGCAAACATTGTACAGATGGGAATTGGGTGTTGCGGCTACTTGTGATTAGTATACTGAGGGTCGGGCGGCAGACTGCCAGAGTATAATTAGGGTCCTTTTCCGTACTGTCGGTAGAGAGCGGGAGACGCTTGCGAGCGTTCTATTTGCTTACTGTAGGTAGAGCGCGAGAGACGCCTGCAAACATTGTACAGATGGGAATTGGGTGTTGCGGCTACTTGTGATTAGTATACTGAGGGTCGGGCGGCAGACTGCCAGAGTATAATTAGGGTCCTTTTCCATACTGTCGGTAGAGAGCGGGAGACGCTTGCGAGCGTTCTATTTGCTTACTTTAGGTAGAGCGCGAGAGACGCCTGCAAACATTGTACAGGTGGGAATCGGGTGTTGCGGCTACTTGTGACTGTCTCCTGTGTGCGTGTGAGAGTGGAATGGGTTTACCGACGCTAGTTTTGTCCCACACAGCTGAAGATGGACAAGGCCCGCAGCACGGAGCTGCTGCCCATCTCGACGGGCTCCACGCTGATCGTGCGCGACTCGCGCTTTGCGCTGCGCTACGACGTGGCCTCCTCCACGTACACGCTGCAGGTGAAGGACATCCAGGAGACGGACGCGGGCTGGTACGTGTGCCAGGTGCTCATCTCGCTCAGCAACAAGATCTCGGCCGAGGTGGAGCTGCAGGTGCGGCGGCCGCCCGTCATCGCGGACAACTCCACGCGCTCGCTCGTGGTCAGCGAGGGCGAGGCCGTGCAGATGGAGTGCTACGCGGGCGGCTTCCCCTCCCCGCGCATCACCTGGCGCCGCGAGAACAACGCCATCCTGCCCACGGGCGGATCCGTGCACAAGTATGTACTGCTCCTAGATAACTACCATCCGTGTCCCGCTCCTAGATGACTGCCTCGGAACGTAACCATGCTCGTGTGTCATTTAGCAACGCAAACATTGCCTACCCTACCACTACCTTAAGGTGGAGACTGACCAGAGCATTTCATCGTAACGTAACACGTTACGATGCGAGCATTCGTATAGTCAGTACAGCGAGCCGAGCGCTCCATCCATAGTTTGGGATGCTCGCTGATGCTCGCCGCGAGCGATGTTACGATGTTATGTTACGACGAAATGCCCCGGTCAGTCTCCGCCTTTACAAAGAATGGCTACCTAACCTCACTAAGTAATTGCCCATCTTACCCTGATTAAAACCTTGTACACATACACATCACCGCTGGGTATTATTATGATTTTATCATTCAAAAGCAATTATTAGTATAAAGTAAACACTGGAACTATTGAATTCGGGCCTATCACTGTTTGTGTTTGTATTACCCGAGGAGATAACAAACGATCGGAATAACGTCCCGAGTGTGTCACAAGGTCTGTTCTGCTTGCAAGAGCAATGTCCTGAACGTGGATAGTAAACACTGGAACTATTGAACTATTGAACTCAGGCCTATCATTATTTGTGTTTGTATTACCCGAGGAGATACAAGCGATTGGGATAACGTTCCGAGTGTGTCACAAGGTCTGTTCTGCTTGCAGGGGCAATATCCTGAAGGTGGATAGTAAACACTGGAACTTATTTATTGTAACTGCAGACAGTTGGTAGAATTCCATATTGAATTGTTGGGTAATATATCCAAAATAAAACAAGGTTTGTTGGATTGAATTCTACATTTCGCTCACTCCTTTCAAGAACGTCAAAAATCAAAAAACTTGATTTTTCAGGAGAACGTTTTTAAAGTTTAAAAATTCAATTTATTTATAGATAATAAAATAATAATAATAAAACCCTTATCCGCACCCCAATGGTGCATAGGGCACTGCGTCATATAAACACAGTGTTATCTTGATGGTCTACACATGAAGGAAAGGTGATCAGCCCTCCGCTTCAGGTACCAGTCCAGGGTAATATTGAATAAATATGACAGTGAAAAAATCACTTATATTTATTTTACCCCCCTTGGGAATCGAACCCGAAACCTCCAGAACGGTAGCCGAGCGTGCTGACCATTACACTACGGAGGCGGACAAAATTATGTATTTATAGATAATATACACATTACAAACTTAAATTTAAATCGCATACATTAACAAAAATAGAAAATAAGCAAGAATACTATTGCTAAAGGTGTAGAAGAATCCAACTTCGGAAAACTCCTTCAGACGCATGGAACAGATCAATATCCAATGAGATATTGTTCAACATAGCGGTAGCTCTTCCTACAGGCAGGACCATCGGCAGGTTGGTCCTGTGTATAGGAATGTGCAACAATCTTTGTCGACGCTGTCTTAGGTAACTATCGGGAAGATACAGACCAATGTCCCGGATAATTTCAGGATTATCGATCATACCGCGCAACAATTGATAAAAATGCGTAGTCAAATACACATTGAACTCTGGCCTAACATTATTTGTGTTTGCATCACCTGAGGAGATGACAAGGGATTGGGAGTGTGTGACGAGGTGTGTGATGCTGTGTTCCGGTTGCAGGGGAAACGTGCTGAAGGTGGACAAGGTCAAGAAGGAGGATCGCGGCACGTACTACTGCGTGGCGGAGAACGGCGTAGGCAAGGGCGCCCGGCGCAACGTGGCCGTGGAGGTGGAGTTCGCCCCCGTCATCCGCGTGCCCCGCCCGCGCCTGGGTCAGGTCAGTCCCGTCGCTTGCGGTCCATATCTCAATGGGCAACAGTAGCCTTTATAACATTTTGAGTGTGTCCAAATGCTTGTTCGTAAATCTGGATTGTCTCCGCCTAGGGGTTATTACACACATCTTTTGACATCTCAACATGGATGAAGAAAAATATAGAAGTCTGGGCATTTACAGGGCTTAAGACCGGGATTCAGACCTCACATAGATAGACTCTGCTTAATAAACCCATTATAGATGGTTATTGTGATCTCATGCATACTGTGTTACGAGTGTGATCAATATATCTAGAAGATTCTACAATTTAAGTAGTGTGGTCATCAATCAAGGGTAGGATTGGTGAATGTTACACGTCTGTAAAGTGATCACTTAACCAAACCTATGACGGTCGCAAGCCCCGTAATTGCCCAGACTTTCATATTCTTCTTTGTCTATGTTGAGATTTTAAAAAATGTATACAATAATATTAGATTATAAAATAATATTTTATGCAAAAACAACATTTTCTGCCCTGTAGCGGGTAAACATTAAGTTAAAAATATGCCGCTTTTGCTGGGATATAGTACATTTTCTAGGCATTCTGAAAACATGCATAACTGAAAATTGAAGATTTTTGATTTACGACATTCTTGAAAGGAGTGAGCGATATACGTTCTTTCCATTTAGGTTTTTGTATGCAAAAACTCTCATCTGCGTGATTTTCACAAAAATAAATAAAGTTTACATTTTTCACCCATTCAATTTCCTAATTAAATATTTGATATAATTAAGGCGTTTACTTGTGGTTCTTCAGGCGCTGCAGTACGACATGGACTTGGAATGCCACGTGGAGGCCTATCCCCCCCCGGCCATCACTTGGCTCAAGGACGAGGTGCAGCTTGCCAACAACCAGCATTACAGGTGACCATTTGCACTTTACCGTCCAAAACAAGTGACCTTTATTTGAATCTCCCACACACTTGTGATCTTTATTTGATTAATCTCTCACTAGCTGGTGACCTTATTTGATGAATCTTCCACCAACTTTTGACCTTTGTTTGAATCTCCGACTAGCTTGTTTGACCTTTATTTGAATTCTACACTAGCTTGTGACATTTAAAAAAAATACCCTACACACTTGTAACCTTTATTTGAAAAATCTCACGCTACAATTTATGACATCTAAATATCCCACTAGCTTGAAATCTGTCTTTGATTCTCCCACTAGGTTGTGACCTTTGTTAGAATCTCCCACATATTTATGACCTTTATTTGATGAATCTCACACCAACTTGTTACCTCTGTTTAAATTTTCCACTAGCTTGAAATCTTTCTTCAAATCTCTTACTATCTTACTACCTTTCTACCTTTCTTTGAATCTCCCACTAGCTTGTGACAATTATTTGGATCCCCCACACACTTGTAACCTTTATTTGATTAATCTCCCACTAGTTTGTGACCTTTATTTGAATCCCCAACTAGTGACCTTTATTTGTTGAATCTCCCGCCAACTAGTGACCTTTTCTTGAATCTCCCGCCTACTAGTGACCTTTATTTAATGAATGTCCCGCCAACTAGTGACCTTTATTTGTTGAATCTCCCGCCAACCAGTGACCTCTGCTTGCAGAATCTCCCACTTTGCGACCGCTGACGAGTTCACAGACACGACCATCCGAGTGATCACCATAGAGAAGAGGCAGTTTGGCCTGTACACGTGCAAGGCCGCCAACAAGCTCGGGCAGAATGAGGCGCAAGTCGAGCTATTCGGTCAGTCCGCACTTGTACCCCTGTACTCCCCCGCCCCTACTCAATCACCCGATATAACGACACGGTTGCATACTATAATGTGAAGAGCTGGATAGTACAGGGTGGCACAAAATTGATCACCCTATCTGAAGATGTTTTAATCTTTGCAAAAACGTCACATCATCATATTTGACATTTGTGAACTAGACAGCTGCAGTATACAAGCAGATTCAGGGTGGCGCAGAATTAATCATCCTATTTTGTTTTTGAATAACTTTTTTCTTCTTCAAACACCTTACACGCACCCGATGGTGCATAGGGCACTACATCATATAAACACAATCATTAACACATGAAAGAAGGTGATCAGCCCTCCGCTTCAGTTAACATTCCAGGGTAATATTGAATATATATTTCAGTGAAAAATCACTTATATTTATTTGACCCCCTCTGGGAATCGAACCCGAGACCTCCAGTATGGTAGCCGAGCGTGCTGACCATCACACTGCGGAGGCGAACTTTTTTACTTAAAAAAAATAAAAATATTTTGTGCAATGTAAATCTGTATTTGGACCTTATTTTTTTTAATTTATAAAGTGAAAAAAATTATATCCGTCAAGTGTCTGCCGCCAGTGTTGATATACATTTGCGCCCGTTTAATCAATCTGTTTGTATACTGCAGCTGTCTAGTCTAGAATGTCAAAATATGACTGATGTATGAAGCCATTTGCATAAATTGTAACATCTTCCGATAGGGTCATTAATTTTGTGCCATCCTATATAAGGGAAAGGGATTTGATTTTTTTAGCAGTATATTTCTGATAGTGTTTTATAGGTAGGATTTATTTAAATTGAAATTTTACATAGATTTTTTTTCTTCTTTTTCTTATGTATTGCTATAAAAAAACTAGTGTTATTTGATTGAGAATGTGATATGAATGCATCTTTTTACTTCTAGATTCATATATATATATATATAGATGTATATTTTGTTGCCAATAGCTCCAAATATTTTATTGTAATTTTCTTTTACATATACTCCCAAGTCCTCGAATTACAAGGAAGATATCGCTCACTCCTTTCAAGAACGTCATAAATCGAAAAACATGATTTTTTCAGAAGAACGTTTTTAAAGTTTAAAAATATAATACAATGTATTAAAAATAAATATCAAGCCACTTAATGAACTTTTTACTGTGCAACAGATCTTTTTAGGTAAAACCTGAAGGTTTTTTCTTCATTTGAAAATTATTTAGTGTATTTAAAAAAATAATTAAACAATACCTTTTCTTCAAAATGCAAAAACAACACTTTCTGCCCTGTAGCGGGTAAATATAAAGTTAAAATTATGCCTTCTTTGCTGGGATATGGAACATTTTCTGGGCATTCTGAAAACATGCACAACTGAAAATTGACGATTTTTTATTTATGACGTTCTTGAAAGGAGTGCGCGATATGTTGCATTTCATATCTTGTCAAAAAGATTCAACCTTTCCCTTCCGGTACTAAAAAAAAATGCGCGTCCCGGTGTTGGGTAGTCAGTACATAATAAAAATAATAATAAAACCTTCATCCGCACCCTAATGGTGCATAGGGCACTGCGTCATATGAACACAGTGTTATCTTGATCGTTTACACACGAAGGAAAGGTGATCAGCCCTCCGCTTCAGGTACCAGTCCAGGGTAATATTGAATAAATATTACAGTGAAAAAATCACTTACATTTATTTGACCCCCCCTGGGAATCGAACCCGGGACCTCCAGAACGGTAGCCGAGCGTGCTGACCATTACACTACGGAGGCAGTCACTACATAATCATAAATTAAAAAATACGGACATTCATAGCTAATCCCCTTAATTTATTATAAATGAAGTCAAAAGTTATTATAATTTAGATTTATTTGCTGAAAACATCAAAAAACCATCTGGCAACGCTCACGGAACAAGCACAGGTTCGCTCTTGTCGGGAGCTCAAAAGCTACTGACCGCTAGCTAGAGAACATTGAGCTTTGAGCTCCTCACGCTTGCACAGTGCAAGTGTACAAGAGTGAGATGCGAATATAGTGTCGCGCTTTCCGCACACTCTTCACGCGCTGTTTATACGTGAATTTGTTTCCGATATTCACAAAATACCTCCGATGTACCCGATAAATTCTGATTATTATTAATATTATTTTTTAAATAAATGCGTAAATATGTTACGGAGGAATACCTAAAATCTTAGCCTTGTATTTATTATATTTAAAGAGATATTATGGATATTAGAAGCAATGTGTACAAGGTACACAACACCGGGAAGGAAGGGTTAAATACAGTTAAACCTCGATATAACAGACTCCTATTTAACGGACTTCGTATATATCATTTTAAAAAAACAGTGTAATGTAAAAAGAAATCAACGTCTTTAAAAGTATTATATGTAATTAATATTTGAAGCACTAACTTTGTGATTTTCCATTTTATAATTAAAATTTTACTTTGTTTTAAAATCATTATAAATATTTTATTATAACTTAATTGTAATGTCTACCGGTTTCGAAACTTTTTTTTTTTTTTTTTTTTCAAAAAAATTATCAAGCTTCTTTATCAAGACTGATGAATACTATAATGAGTCTTCATAAAAAAGCGGTTCGCTTGGAAACCGTTAGACATTATAATTAACAATAAAAAATAAATACAACCCTTATCCGCACCCCAATGGTGCATAGGGCACTGCTTCATATAAACGCAGTGTTATCTTGATCGTTTACGCATGAAGGAAAGGTGATCAGCCCTCCGCTTCAGGTACCAGTCCAGGGTAATATTGAATAAATATGACAGTGA
Source organism: Brachycentrus maculatus (assembly GCF_059751285.1). NCBI lineage: Eukaryota > Metazoa > Arthropoda > Insecta > Trichoptera > Brachycentridae > Brachycentrus > Brachycentrus maculatus. The sequence continues at coordinate 272,828 of NW_028280861.1, forward strand.
AAAATCACTTATATTTATTTTACCCCCCTTGGGAATCGAACCCGGGACCTCCAGAACGGTAGCCGAGCGTGCTGACCATTACACTACGGAGGCGGACATTATAATTAAGTTATAATAAAATATTTATAGTGATTCTTAAACAAAGTTATATTTCAATTATAATTTCTTTTTTTTTTATTTGAAAAAATTACTTCTTAACCGGTTAACTGCCGGCAGGTACATGTATGGCGGTACCCAGAACGCTGCGAATTTTACCACAAAAATAAAACCTTCTAAATATATCGTTATTCAAAGTGAATTAACGTTTATTTATAAAACTTACCAAATAAATGAAGAGCGCGCCAGTCGTTCAGTCATTTATCCATAATCATAAAATTAATTGTTCATGGTGCAGGGTCGTCACAAAATTTGTCATAGAAAATATGAAAACTAAATTATATGTCAAAAGTAATTGTTTATTTATTGATTTGGCGTTTAATTTGTAGAACTCCATTTTAATTTATGTATTAATTTTAAATCAAACACAGATTTTTTGAGTCTACTAAGTTGTATTTTACTAACAAAAAAACACATAAAAAATTATATTGTGACAATTGTTTCGCCTTGTTAGGGCATTATCAAACGAATGTGAAGATCAAATGGACTACGGTCCTTATGTAGCTATACAATTCTAAGTGACAGTTTTAACACGTGCAGCAATAATTTATGGGAGACAACAGTAGCTAATGGGGGATGTAGGTACATCACCCTACATCCACCTACATCCCCCATTAGCTACTGTTGTCTCCCATAAATTATTGCTGCATGTGTTAAAACTGTCACTTAGAATTGTATAGCTACTAAGGACCGTAGTCCATTTGATCTTCACATTCGTTTGATAATGCCCTAACAAGGCGAAACAATTGTCACAATATAATTTTTTATGTGTTTTTGTTCATAAAATACAACTTAGTAGACTCAAAAAATCTGTGTTTGATTTAAAATTAATACGTAATTGTTTATGTTAGTTTAATATTAAATGTATACACTTTGATTTAAAAAAATTAAAAATTAAAAATCATCAGAATCGACACTTTAATCACTGTCATCAGATTCGGCAGTGACGGCAACTCGGGGATTATTGGACAACCCTGAGCGCCATCAGTTGTTCCGACGACAAAGCTCTCTTTGATTTACGTTTAAAGTGGTAAAAACAAATTCTGTTTCAATTCTAAGTATGCAAAGATATTCTCAATAGATGTCACTATGCGTTCAATGTATTTGTACATTTTGAATAATTTATTTTCTTTACTAAAAGCCCATTTAAAACGGCGCGTTTTAAGACGTAATTTTTGTATGAGCGGCGCTCCGATCACAGAAAATTATGCGTCTCAAGATGCTCTTGGCAGTTAACCGGTTAAAGCACGTCTGCAAAATTGCTGCAAAAATATAAGGAATTGGTGTCTCAAAAAAAGGTTATTGGCAACTGATATAATATACTGAGTATATAAAGGTCTAGATCAGAGGTTCCCAACCCCGTGCCCGAACAATAGACTGCAATGACTTTTTATACCTATATATATATTATACATAGCGTAGCTTTTGAACGTGTCCGCTAGAAGCAGTTTTGTTGAATCATTTTCTGGATGTTTAGCCTCCTCATATTTTGAACTCTCATCCGTACCTGTAAAACTGGAATAAATTCAGGACCGAACTAGGCAGTTGCTTGTTTCTCAGCGTAAATTTATCGTAAAAAAATGTACGTAAACATATATAAATGCCAATACATGCTAAAGAATTCCTTATGTGTTAGATAGCATTTTTTCTCTACTTTATAAAGAAACTACACACAAAAATAGAAATGTATTATGTACACACAAAAACACAAAAGTAAAATGTAGTTCCACTAAGAAATGTTACTTGTTGTGTAGTGTAATATTTAACAAATATCTTCTTCACACCCTTATCCGCACCCCAATGGTGCATAGGGCACTGCATCATATAAATGCAGTGTTATCTTGATCATTAACACACGAAGGAAAGGCGATCAGCCCTCCGCTTCAGGTACCAGTCCAGGGTTATATTAAATAAATATTACATAAATATTTAACAAACATCTTCTTCACACCCTTATCCGCACCCCAATGGTGCATAGGGCACTGCATCATATAAATGCAGTGTTATCTTGATCATTAACACACGAAGGAAAGGCGATCAGCCCTCCGCTTAAGGTACCAGTCCTGGGTAATATTAAATAAATATTACAGTGAAAAAATCAGTTTATATTTATTTGACCCCCCCCCGCTGGGAATCGTACCCGGGACCTCCAGAACGGTAGCCGAGCGTGCTGACCATTACACTACGGAGGCGGACAGTGTTATATATCAAATATCAGTGTTTAATAACCACTTATACATATTTATTTTGACCCCTCTGGGTATCGAATCTGGGACCTCCAGCATGGTAGCCGAACGCGCTAACCATTATGGAGTATTCGTCCAAATCAAAGCATTTTTCCCAATGCCCTGTATAGGTGAACGTTTTTATTCCAGTTTTGACTGTACAGTAAAACCTCGATATAACGGACCTCCATTTAACGAGCTTCAGATATAGCGGACCAAAAATCCGGCCAATAAATATTAATCCCAATTACAAACTTCAAAAGTGAAAACAAAACATGTTTTCTTTTTCAAATCAGGATTACGGAAAGCAATCACGTCAATATCAAACAGCAACGTCACTTCATGACGAGTGTCCCAAGGCATTAAATTGAATTTTGTTTGCGTTTTGTATTGGTCATTTATATCTGAATACCAGTGTTCATATTTTGAATAAAAAAGTTTTTTGATTTATTCGAACCTTTCCGGGAGTATGGAGGTAAATGAACGTCAGTGCGAATTTTCCTCAAAGGAGTATCGATATAATGAACGTCAAAGTCTATCTGTCAGTTAGTATGATGAAATTTGTATAGTAATGACATCTGTGGATATTTCTATTAAACCTTGTCATAAAATAAAACCTAGAGATGCGAGCTTTATTTTTTATTTAAATTATTTTTACATAATGTGTCGGGTTGTGGTCCCGTGGTTGGTGTCGCGGACTCTTAAGTCAGAGTTTCTCGGTTCGAACCCCTGTACCGCAATTTGATACCTATTTCTAATAATGAGCCGCTTAGGCTCACAGAAATAGTATGAAATTTAATTATTTGTGAAAATTATAAAAACACAAATATTTCTCATTTTTATAATGAAAAATAAATCTATCTTCATAGTACAAAGATTTTATTTAAAAAAAATACATATTTTGTAAAAAAAAACCACTCCCCAGAGAAAGTCAGACGTCAATTATTGTACTCCTGGAAAGGTTAAATCTGTTTTTATATAATGGATTGGCTTTACCGGACACCCCCTCCCCCCAAATTGGTCTGTTATATCGAGGTTTTACTGTAATTCATAAAAAAATAAATCATTCATTCATTCGTCATGTTGCTCACTCCTTTCAATAACGTCATATATATAAAAAATAAAAAAAATTCAGTTGTGCATATTTTCGGAATGCCCAGAAAATGTACTATATCCCAGCAAAAGCGGCATATTTTTAACTCAATATTTACCCGCTACAGGGCAGAATGCGTTGTTTTTGCATTTTGAAGAAAAGGTATTGTTTAATTATTTTTTTAAATAAACTGAATATTTTTCAAACGGAGAAAAAAAAATTAGGTTTTACCTAAAAAGATCTGTTGCACAGTAAAAAGTTCAATAAGTGGCTTGATATTTATTTTTAATACATTTTATTATGTTTTTGAACTTTAAAAACAATCTCCTGAAAAATCAAGTTTTTTATTTATGACGTTATTGAAAGGTGTGAGCGATGTATGTATTGTCTTGTTGTGCTATGAATTTGTAATGCGCTTTTGCATTGGTTAATTTATTTTATGATTTTTCTCCATTCTGTTCCTACTCTCATCCTACAACTACATCTACACCTGCTTACATTCCATACATTCATACAATACCCATTGTAAAACGTAAATCTTCATCTCTATACACTGACTCACACCCCCCGCCTTCCCTCGCTCCCTCTCGTTCCCCGCCCGTAGAGTCCATCATCCCCGTGTGCCCTCCGGCGTGCGGGCAGGCACGCTACGGCGCCGCCTCGGGCGTGTCGCCGCACGTCACTACGCTGGTGCTCGGCCTGATATCGCTCGGCCTGCTGTACCGCCTGTGCAGGCCCGGCGCGGCAGTGAGGTAAGTCGCCATCTACCTAATCCGACACTGGAGGGGCTACTACTACACTAAAAGTCTGTAAATAATGATAAAATATTTTGTAATTTTTTTTCCAATTCGGCACTGAAATTGACTTTTAATTTTAACACTTGATATACTAACAATTTTTTTTTAAAGAATTATTTTAAAAACCATGCAAATTTGTACTAACAGCAAGATGCACATTTTAACACATTGTTTGCGGGGAATGGTCAAACGTCGTGGTGTTTGAAAGAGAGAAATATATAACAGAATGCAAGATTATCATACACGATGAATCCCTGGAACAGGTGCAAGAATTTTTATATCTAGAAAGCATGTTCACAAGAGATGGAAAAGTGTATAATGATATTGAGAGAAGAGTGAATGCAGGGAATATAATAAATGGTGCTTTGAACATAGTGATTGCAAATAAAAAAATGTCCATGGAAGCCAAGCTAGCGGTTCACAACGGAGGGCTGCTACCAACACTAATGGACAGAAGCGAAACATGGAACTGAGTGAACGCTGTCGGAATGCACTCCCTCAGACAAATGTGCGGAAAATCATTGTATGACAGAATTAAAAACGAAGATATGTGAAAGGAATTTAAGGCTGGACAAGGAATAATTAAAAAGATTAGGAAGAGTTCTTAAAGGTAGTATGGACATGTGGAGCGAATGGATAACGAGAGAATGACTAAGAAAATATATGTGGCGAATGTGACGGCCGAAAGACTTGGCACGATCAGATCAATCAAAACCTAAAATCTGGTGGTGTCAAAAGTCTGCGTAATCGGAGGGCATGTATGACTAGATGTATGGAAGTGAAGGAGTATGCCAGGACAGAAGAGTGTGGTGTTCCACCCTTTCTGCCTACCCCTGCGGGGAAACGGCGTTCTACAAAGTTTTAGTAGGCTTTTCGACCTGCTTAGAATACACTCAGATACCCCCCTTGCGCTTAGTATTGCAGTATTGCAAGTTAGGATACGGGGATTGTCAAATGCAGCTATCGAAAAATATTACCTCAATTCTATACACAAATGTGTCCTGAAGTTTGAACACTTCAGACCTCAACTTGCATGTGATTCACAGCATTTTGAGTGTGTCCAAATACTTGCTCACAAATCTGAATTATCTCCACTAAGGTCTTATTATTTATATTTCCAATTGTGTCGGGTTGTGGTCCCGTGGTTAGTGTCGCGGAATCTCTAGTCAGAGGTTATCGGTTTGAACTCACTCAATTTGATACCTATTTCTAATAATGTCCGCCTCCGTAGTGTAATGGTCAGCACGCTCGGCTACCGTTCTGGAGGTCCCGGGTTCGATTCCCAAGGGGGTAAAATAAAATATAAGTGATTTTTTCACTGTAATATTTATTCAATATTACCATGGACTGGTACCTGAAGCGGAGGGCTGATCACCTTTCCTTCATGTGTAAACGATCAAGATAACACTGCGTTTATATGACACAGTGCCCTATGCACCATTGGGGTGCGGATAAGGGTTTTTATTTTATCTAATACTGAGCCGCTTGGGCTCACAGAATTAGTATGAAATTGAAGTATTTTTGTAAATAAAAACATAATATTTATATATTTTTTTAAATAAAAAATAAATCCAACAGATGGCTGTTGTGAACTCACATGTACTGTGTCACGAGATATCTAGGAGTTCCAAAATTTTTAATAATAAATAGTAAAACCCTTATCCGCACCACAATGGTGCATAGGGCAGGGCATATGAACACAGTGTTATCTTGATCGTTTACACTCGAAGGAACGGTGATCAGCCCTCCGCTACAGGTACCAGTCCAGGGTAATATTGAATAAATATTACAGTGAAAAAATCACTTATATTTATTTGACCCCCCTGGGAATCGAACCCGGGACCTCCAGAACGGTAGCCGAGCGTGCTGACCATTACACTACAGTGGCGGACAAAAATTTTAGTAATGTAAATCATTCCTAGTCACCCGGAACATGTTGAAGCGATTATTTGTAATACCCATCACAGTAAATTTCTTCATTTTTGTTGAGACATGTATAAAAAAATGGTAATTTTACAGTCACAAATTTGCACCATTTTATGACTTTTATATTTATTTTAATCGTTTATTTTAGTTCACGCACACATATCGTAGTCATACAGGAGAAAGTGACCAAGTGCATTTTTTTTTTACAAAAACGTGACCATTGACTATTTGATATCTTACTAGCTTAATATTGCCCTGAAAAACGTCCCAAAGGATTTTAAACTTGGAAGTATAATATATTGACTCGGTAAAAATGACTAACTGCATTGATGTTTATTTTGTTGCCAAGCAAAAGTGACTTAAATGGCCCTCCTGAACATTTTACCTTTTGTTAGTTGGTCACTTTTTCCTGTACGACTACGATATATAATTCGCTCACTCCTTTCAAGAACGTCATAAATCCAAAATTGTCAATTTTCAGTTGTGCATGTTTTCGGAATGCTCAGAAAATGTACTATATCCCAGCAAAAGAGGCATATTTTTAACTTAATATTTACCCGCTACAGGGCAGAAAGTGTTGTTTTTGAATTTTGAAGAAAAGGTATTGTTTAATTAATTTTGATAAATATACTAAATATTTTTCAAATGGAGAAAAAACCTTCAGGTTTTACCTAAAAAGATCTGTTGCACAGTAAAAAGTTCAATAAGTGGCTTGATATTTATTTTTAATACATTGTATTATATTTTTAAACTTTAAAAACGTTCTCCTGAAACATCAAGTATTTTGATTTATGACATTCTTGAAAGAAGTGGGCGAACTATGTTTTTTTTTCATACCTGCATTTTGATATTTATTAAAAATTGCTTCAGTAAAGTTATCAAAAGGTACAGGTGTCTCCATCAGAGTTGACCTAGCATAGTCCGGTGCTATGTATTGTATTTACATTGTAAGTTCTACATTCTGTATTCAAGATATGCATTTGTGTTAGTGCCACGTTTGGGTCAACTCAACTGGATGTGCCTGCGCCATTTAAAATGACTGTTGTTCTGTGATTATCCTTATATTTTAAAATGAACAGTAGTATTTTAATTTGTGCTTTATAGTTAGTTTGTTTTATGCATGGCTTGTAGATTATCGTATATTAGTCAAGGCTTTGCACATTTTATTTGCTACGCAAATAGTGTTTAAGAAATTGATAAAATTAGACTAATTCCAGTCACTATTTTAATTTATTTTAAAACATTACATACATAAGTCATGTATACATATAATATTCCCGATGAGTAATTTCTATTCCTCATTTTGGGACATGGGATTAAGGTTAACAAGACTGGAACACAAATATAAAGTAACAAAAAAGATTTTTTTTAAATAACCAAAACTAATACTAATTCATTCGAACCCTTATCCGCACCCCAATGGTGCATAGGGCACTGCATCGTATAAATGCAGTGTTATCTTGATGATTAATACATGAAGGAAAGGTGATCAGCCCTCCGCTTCAGATACCAGTCCAGGGTAATATTGAATAAATATTAGAGTGAAAAAAAATTACTTATATTTATTTGACCCCCCCTGGGAATCGAACCCGGGACCTCCAGAATGGTAGCCGAGCGTGCTGACCATTACACTACGGAGGCGGACAAATAACTAATACATGGCAAAATATAAAAACAATAAATAGGCATAAAAAATAAAAAAAATGAGAAAAACATAAGGTAAGAAGCATATTTAAAATAAGCAAATGAGAAAATATATAGAATGAGATAATATATATATAATAAAATAAAAAATATAAAAAACATAAAAATAAATAAAAATATGCGATCTCTTCAGATGAATTTGCAGCAAAACGATGTATGATAGATGTTCAAATGGTGAAATGAGGAAGTAACGCAAGGCTGAGATGAGCATTATCGATAAAATTAAGAAAGGTGTGTTGAGAGATGGTTTGGACATGTGGAACGAATGAGTGAAGAAAGAACGGAAAAACTAATTTACGAAGCACATGTGGTTGTAAAAAAAAGCAGAGGAAGACTGAGAAAAAACTGTCACTATCAGGTATGTCAAATACTTAAAAGCGGTCAGGCCAGGAGTTGAAATAATCGGCCGGTAATAAATGGTTAGCTGGTTCGATTCCCGGGGGGGTGAAAATAAATATCAGTGATTTAACACTCTGAATGTTTATTCAATATTACCCTGGACTAGTCCCTGAGGCGCATGAGCGCTCCTTGTTTTCTTGTAAGTAACAATTATGATAAAACTGCGTCGATGCGATGCAGTGCCCTATGCACCATTGGTGCGGATAAGGGTTAAAAAGATGAAGGATATATATATATATATATATATATATATATATATATATATATATATATATATATATATATATATATATATATATATATATATATATATATATATATATATATATATATATTTATTTCGCGTAAATTAATTAAGAAATTAATCCCTTTTAAAAACAGGCCACAAGGCTTACAACAAGATAAAGAAGAAGAAGAAATTAATTAAAACATATATTAAACAGAAACAGTTTTACATAAAGAATGTAAGGGATAATTGAAAAGACATGTGGAGCGAATGGATAACGAGACGATGACTAAGAAAATATATGTGGAGAATGTTTGCAAAGACGGTGCCGTGTGGCGTTCTGTTCTCTCTGCCTACCCTTACGTATGGCAGAACAGTGCAACATGTTTTTTGATAACTGAAAGCAATTAGTTAGTTTGTAAGAAATTGCATGTTTATTTTTCTTTTTCCTTTCTAGAAACTAAGGTGCCCGACATCAATTTCCCGGGACTGCAGTGGGATCCGCTGGTGTACCAGTACTACTTCGGTGACGGGAGCAGCGGTCCCGGGACGCCGCACTGGCTACATATCATCCTCCTGAGTCTGATCACATCCCTGGCTAGCTCTGCGGTCTTATAATACACCCATAACTGAACGCTCATCAAATCATTCCTCTCCGGACATTTCCCCCATTGCTGGCTCCCTCCGGAACTATCGGACAACACTGTCCCTGCATTGTGCGGCTGTGAAGAGACCCATTTATTGTAACTGCAGACAGTTGGTAGAATTCCATATTGAATTGTTGGGTAATATATCCAAAATTAAACAAGGTTTATTGGATTGAATTCTACATTTATTTATGTATATGTTAATACGTGACGCGTCTTATAAAGACATTATCAAACACTCTCTCTGAGTGTTTGATAACGGAACGCGTCACGTATTGACATATTACTTACTTACTTATAACCCTTATCCGCACCCAATGGTGCATAGGGCACTGCATCGAATTGACGCAGTGTTTTCTTGATCATTTCTTACATGAAGGCAAGGTGATCACTCTTGCGCTTCAGGAACCAGTCCAGGGTAATGTCAAATAAATATTGCAGTGTAAAATCACTAATATTTATTTTCACCCCCCCTGGGAATCGAACCCGGGACCTCCAGCACGGTAGCCAAACACGCTGACCATTACACCACGGAGGCGGACATGTACATAAATAAATGTAGAATTCAATCCAATAAACCTTGTTTAATTTTCGATATGTGTAATTACCCAACAATGAAGAGACCCTCTCTTTCACCTGGAGATGTACCTCTAGCTCTCCGGATTGTCTGGTGGTCTGCGAGTGATGCTGCAAAGAACTGGATAACTCGTCTTTGCCAATTCTTCAGAATCGGAAGACGATCTGTGATCGTCATCTACTGCGATATTACCGGTGCACGCGGTAGTTTTATAGCATGTCAGGGCGTTTGTGCTCTACACGGATTTTTACCGTCTGGCACGTCAGTTAGCGTTTTAAAATGATGATTGGCTTTTGTTTTTGTCCATCTTTCTTCGGATCGGTGCTTGAACACGCTGAACTGTCATAGCCGCTTTTATTTTTCAAAACTGGACTGCCGGACGGTAAATTCCGTGTAGTGCACAAGCGGCTTAAGGGAAATGTTAAAATTTAAGTACTACTCGGCTGTCCAAACTCAAAACACAGTAAGGGACATTTTTTTGTAGTACATTCTTTATTGCATTTTGGACTAAGTAGAATCTACTTAGTCCAAAAATGCAAAAAAACGTACTACAAAAAAATGTCCCTTACTGTGTTTTAAGTTTGGACAGCCGTACTGGTCAACATCATATGAAGTTAGTATATAATATTTTTTTGTTTTCTGCCATCACTATTGACAAAGCTTACTCACTCCGCGTCACCGTGCCAATATATATATGTCCTGCATCCTACGCACAAATTAGAAGAAGTAAATACCCCGTATTTGAAGAATTTAGCCTACTGTATTTGGCATTTTGTTACATTGGGCAGATGAAATACAGTGGGACCTCTTATAGCGACCATAATTCGTTACAGAATCAGATTTTTTTTTTGTTTTGACTGGCAAACATTGTGAAAAGGGGACTTGCCTTTTCTCTGTAATGTCCCTCGTTAAGGGAGAATTTTTTAGTCATTTTTTTGCTTGCTATGCAAATTACTCCTTATGAGTGGTTCCACTGTACTATGTTTTGTAATCAGCACACAAGGACAATTGAAGTCTCCGGTATTTACATCTCGTAAAAATGGCATCGATCATCGCTGTCGTTGTAAATTTACAATTTTATATTTTTATATTGTAAAATAGTATCCATTCCAAATAACGTGTTTGTCTGTTTTATACATATATTATTATTTGACAATTTCGCTAATTAGTTTTAAGCTTTTTTTTACTGACACCTCTTGGTAGATCTGCACGATGTATCGTAGTCATACAGGAGAAAGTGACCAAGTGCATTGTTTTACAAAAACGTGATCATTGACTATTTGATATCTTGCAAGCTTAATATTGCCCTGAAAAAATCTCAAAGCGATTTTAAACTTGGAAATATAATATATTGACTTGGTAAAAATGACTAACTGCATTGATGTTTATTTTCTTGCCAAGCAAAAGTGACTTAAATGGCCCTCCTGAACATTTTACGTTTTGGTAGTTGGTCACTTTCTCCTGTACGACTACGATATGAGAAATAAAACAATGACTAAATGGCTCATTTTACATTTATTTTTGTGACCGGGTTTCGTCTCTGCCGACATTGTCAGACTAGGGAGAGAAAATTTTATGTTTTATACAATACAAGGAAGGAGTTCAGGGCCAAGATAATGTACATAATTTTTTACCGGTCATAAAAAAAAATGAGGAAATAGCTATTTTCTCTATATTTTTTACTCATAATTTTGCCAATATTGCCACATTGAAAAATATCACATTTTTGATAACCTCGGCAGTGCGTGGATCTTAGTAGTCAGTTTGAATGTCTAGTGCAGTGCCCTATGCACCACGGAGACTAGAGAAGAATATTTAACTGCTATATTGATGCGGTGCACATTTTTTTTAGCAATGTTTGCGTAATTGTCGACATAATTTTAATTTATTCAAAATTTTTAGTGTGATTCAGACCCAAGACTAGAATAAGATCACTTTTTGTGATTTTTTCGTATGAGGAATAAAGAAGGAAAATTATCGGTTATAAAATTAAACTCAACATTTTCAGTGTGTCCAAATACTTGTTCACAAATTCTGGATTATCTCCAATTACAGGAGTTATTTTCATTTTTTTTTTTTTTTTTTGACATCTCATCAAAGATGAAGAAGAATATGGAAGTCTGGGCATTTACGGGGCTGACGATCGTCATCGGCTGGTTTAAGTGATCACTTTACACACGTGTAACATTCACCAATTCTACCCATTATTGACAACCACACTACTCAAATTCTTGGAAGTTATATATATATATATATATATATATATATGAACCAATTTAGAAACCTTGTTCTTGAATCACTAGAACTTCACTAGAGACATCTATTGGTGAGATGTAAAGAAGCTTTTTACTAAGGATTCGGACCTCACACACTAATAAAAGAGTTTCTGCTTAGTAAAAAGCTTCTTTACATCTCACCAATAGATGTCTCTAGTGAAGTTCTAGTGATTCAAGAGCAAGGTTTCTAAATTGGTTCATATATATAGAACTTCCAAGAATTTGAGTAGTGTGGTTGTCAATAATGGGTAGAATTGGTGAATGTTACACGTGTGTAAAGTGATCACTTAAACCAGCCGATGACGGTCGTCAGTCCCGTAAATGCCCAGACTTCCATATTCTTCTTCATCTTTGATGAGATGTCAAAAAATAATATGAAAATTAAACTCAATATCTTCAAATTATCAAGTCATACTTGGTCGTATTGTAGTCAAATTTAAAAGTGTAATTTCTTAGACATATGAAACTATTGTGTAAAAAAAATCACTTTTTAATTTGCCTGCGATATGACGAAAATGAAATTGTCTGCCTCCGTAGTGTAATGGTCAGCACGCTCGGCTACCGTACTGGAGGTCCCGGGTTCGATTCCCAGCATATTGGGTAAAATAAATATAAAGTGATTTTTTCACTCTAATATTTATTCAATATTACCCCCCGGACTGGTACCTGAAGCGGAGGGCCGATCACATTTTCTTCGCAAGTGTACGATCAAGATATATCGTTTATATGACGCAGTGCCCTATGCACCATTGGGTGCGGATCCCCAATTGGAAATTCTGACATTCCTAAACCGCGTTTAATTAATTCTCTACCAAGGGTTGATTCGCTGATCGTTTATATGACGCAGTGCCCTATGCACCATCGGGTGAAGACAATCTGACGAATAGTGACTCGATTAACTGGATAATTGTCATCCACGAATTCTCGTTAACCTTTCTGGGAGTATTTTCTGCGAATTTTCCTCAAAGTAGTATCTACGTCAATAAACTAAGTCTATCTGTCAGTTGGTATGATATAATTTGTATACTAATGACATCTGTGGATATTTGTATTTAACTTTGTCATAAAATAAAACCTAGAGATGGTGAGAATTATTTTTTATTTAAATTATTTTTACATAGCTTCTAACTTCATAAAACAAAGATTTTAATAGATTTATATTATCCACTGACACTTCGTGATGGAATTGCATTTTTAATTTATTATTAGATTAAAACCAATATTTTTCGCTTTTCCACTTTTTTTTATTTGACCAGCGACTAGGTTTCGTCGTTACCGACATCGTTACCAGTCTGATGATGTCGGTAACGACGAAACCTGGTCGCTGGTCAAATAAAAAAAAAAGTGGAAAAGCTAAAAATATTGGTTTTAATCTAATAATAAATTACAAAGATTTTATTTTTAAAAAATACATAATATAATTTTTAAAAAAAAACCCACTCCCCAGAGAAAGTCGGACATCAATTATTGTACTCCCGGAAGGGTTCAATTCTATCATTGATATTGAAAAACCCTTTACATCACTTTTTTCTTCTTTACGCCTCATTTAGATAGGAAAAGCATGACTTAAATGATATTACGATACTATCCATCCATTTTTTTTAAACTATATTATTTTATTTAGTCATAATTATACAATTAGTGCAAATATGTACAATAATATTTTATCTTTACGATACTTTTTTTACGAAAAATCAAAAAAATTTAACATCAAATTTTCTTTTTTATATTTCTTCAGCTGAAAACTACAGAAGTTTAAGTAAATAACTAAATATTAACAGGGGTGTGCCTTCAATATAGGCAGAAAAACAGTGCCTATCCTAACTTACCCGCGTGATATATAAAAGCGCAACCAGTACCTACCCTACCTTACTAAGTGGTACCAGCTTACCTTACTACCTACATCTACTGCCTGCCCTAATTAATTCTCTGCACGCCACTGACAAATCATAATGTCGCTTTCCGCGGGGATAAGCGGAGTGGATAGAACACCACACCTTTGAATTCTGTCTTTCCAAACGTTCTTCACCTCTTCCACATTCATGAATTTCCTCATACATACCCGCCGATTATTCCGACTCCTGTCCGCGTCTAAGTATTTAACCCTTTCCACTCTGACCATTTTTTCTCATAACTGATCAGCTACTCTGATCGAAAAAATGCGACGTTTTTCTACCATTAAAATAAATATTTTGGTTCCCTGATTTTGGGACACTCTGTCTGGCAATTCGTATGACCATGTTAATTAAGATCAACTGTATTTATCTGAAATATTTGTTGGTAGAATATACTTGGGTGATAGAGAAATCAGTGATTAAAGTTATACCTGCGCCGGGCCAGACATTGTGGCCCGCGGAGCTGCCTACTAGAATCATACGGGCCAGAATCTCTGGCCTACAGAGTGGTAAGAGTTAACGTACTTGATTGTCGTAATTTTCCTCAGTCTTCCTTTGCTCCTATTTCCAATTACATTCGCCTCGTGTATGTCTCCTCACTCGTGTCTAAACCATCTCAACACGCCTTTCTTGATTTGATGGATAATACTCATCTCAGCCTTGCATTCTTTCCTTATATCACACCATTTGAACATCTATAATACATTGTTTAAAAAAACTTAAAGTTATAATACCTTTTTTTTTAAATCTATTGCGACACGTGTTTTGATGCATACCGCAACACTATCAAACACATATCACAATATATTTGAAATAAACTAATTGTATTTATCTGCTAAAATTAAAAATACTACAAAGTGGCTTCCGAATCAAATGATGAAATTACAAGGCATTAAATTAAAGTAACATCCAAACAAAATTTGTACAAAACTGTATCAAATGATCCGCTGTAATTTTTTTTTGCTTGAAACTCCATCAACCATTTGTTGCGAATGCTGGGAACAGAGTGAATGGTGCACTAAAATCAGTTTTAGCAAATAAAAATCTATCAGCGGAAGCTAAACTGGCAGTACACAATGGAGTTCTGGTTCCAACCCTTATGTATGGAAGCGAAGCATGGAGTTGGCAAAAGAAGGATGAAAGCATACTGAATGCAGTCGAAATGCGATCGCTCAGACAAATGTGTGGCAAAACGATGTTTGATAGATGTTCGAATGATGAAATAAGGAAAGAATGTAAGGCTGAGATAAGCATTATTGATAAAATTAAGAAAGGTGTGTTGAGATGGTTTGGACATGTGGAGCGTATGAGTGAAGAAAGAACGGTTAAACAAATTTATGAGGCAAATGTAGTTGGAAAAAGAAGCAGAGGACGACCGAGGAAAATTTGGCACAATCAGGTATGTCAAATACTTGAAAGCGGCCGGGTCAGGAGTCGTAATAATCAACGGGTATGTATGAGGAGATGCATGAATGTAGAAGAGGCAAAGAATGTTTGCAAAGACAGAGTGGTGTGGCGTTCGATTCTCTCTGCCTACCCCTGCGGGAAGCGGCGTGATGGTTAGTTAGTTAGTTAGTTAGTTAAATCCTCTAACCATTTGTTGCTTGAATATCTGCAAACCGTTGAATTTGTTACTTGAACATCTTTAGTTTTCAGCCCGTTTATATACAGTAAGACTCGGTTATATTGCCTTTGAAAATATCGAAAATTTAGACATTTTATTTCTTACAAATTTACACATTTGTAAAAAAAAATGCTAATTTATACTATGATATTATTATATTTTACGATACTTAGCATCCACATGTATTTATTTGAAATATTTTCGTGTAATTATGTATTTTTTTTATTTATAGGTTAGAATTGTTTGAGGGTGGTGACTGTTGGGAGGCATTTCGTCGTAACGTAACATGTTACGATGCGAGAATTTGCATAGTCAGTACAGCGAGCCGAGGGCTCCATCCATAGTTTCGGATGGTCCCTGATGCTCGCCGCGAGCGATGTTACGACGTTACGTTACAACGAAGTGCTCCGGTCAGTCACCACCCTAAAAGTTAGTACAAAATATTGATCACATTGTCTTAGGCTTATTTCTGTCATATTAAATACATTCCTTATACAAACTGGAAAGAAAATTCAAGAAATACATCCGTGTAAGTAGGTACTTTTTTATATTTTTTCAAAAATGTTGATAAGTCAATATGTTTGCAAAATTAAATTAAATGGTACATGATTTAAAAAACAAAATTAAGTTTTTTAAATCATGTACCATTTTTTTTTCTATGATAATTTTTTTATTAAATTTTTTTATTCAATTTTTTCATTCAATTTTTTCATTTGATATTTTTATTCAATTTTTTCATTCAATTTTTTCATTCAATTTTTAGTGTAACGGATGAATCTCAAGTCATGTTTTTAAAATTCATTGGAGTTTTTTTTATATATAAAATGTTTTGTACTAAAAACTAAAAATTAAAAACAATTTCATTATTAAAGTAAACTTTTTACTCATTTTTAAATATTTTATTCCAATTTTTTCCATTAATTTTAAGCGTAACAGATGAATCTCTACTTGTATTTTTAAAATCCATTAGAAAAATTTAACGTGTTTATTTATATACTAAAAACTTTAAAAATCCAATTTCACTTTTTACTCAAATGATTATTATTACAGTTTTTTTCCATTAATTTTAAGCGTAACAGATGAATCTCATGTAATATTTTTAAAATCCATTAGAAAAAATTGACAAAATATGTTTTGAACTAAAAAATTCAATCCAATGTGACTAAAGTAAGCTTTTTATTAAAATGATTGTTTTTCCATTTTCTTCCATTAATTTTTACTGTAACAGATGAATCTTAAGTAAAAAAAATTAAATTTATTATATATTTGTACTAAAAACTAACGCACTTTTTTACAAATGTGACAGTTTTTGACAATTTTTGACTGCATTTCACGATCATCTTTCAGAGCTGAAAAACCGCTCGTATTGGCATTCTATCCTCTTTACCCACTCTAACTCGCGATAGAGTGATGGAGAGAAATGATTCTGTAACAATCTGAGCAGGTTGTTTTAGTATTGTTTTATTTTGCCATTAGATTTGTGATACGTTTTGTAGATGAAGCCTATACACAAAAAAATGCCTTCTAGAGAAATTTTGACAGATGACCGTTTGTGTAATTCTAGAATAAGTTAAATTATCATTAATGGTTTGAAATAAAATGTTTTATCAAAAGTTGGGTGTTTTATTATTGATTTACCATTCAAAGTTCACATATTCGTGGAAGCCTGGCTGTAACAGGCTGTAATAGTAAGGTAGAGGAAAGGAAATTGGAGGTGGTATGGGCACATAGGACGCAGAGAACCTGATCATATTGTGAACCAGGCAATCGCCATGGATCTTCCTCGAAAGACATCTAGAGGAAGACCAAAGAATTCATGGATGCTGCAGAATGATATCATGATTTGAGGCATGGCCTAGGTGACGTTGTCCATGATAGAGGACGAGGAGAGACCTCTCTTAAACTGCCTGCAAAAAAGATGAGTTAAGAAGGATCCAGGAAAAAGATATACATATATTAAAATATATAAATATAATAATAAACCCTTATCCGCACCCCAATGGTGCATAGGGCACTGCGTCATATAAACGCAGTGTTATCTTGATCGTTTATACATGAAGGAAAGGTGATCATCCCTCTACTTCTGGTACCAGTCCAGGGTAATATTGAATAAATATGTATATATATATATATATTATTTAAAAATACAGTAAAACCTCAATATAACAGACAAAAACTGGTCAAATTATTGACAAATCGTCAGATGTTCAACTGTATGTATTACATAGTTTTTTTTGTAATTTTAGAGAGTTGATTATATTTTAAAAAAAATGGATTACCGAAAGCAAGCGCATCAATATCAAACAGCAACGTCACTTCGCGAGTGTCCCAAGACAATAAATACAATTTTGTTTGAATTTTTTATTGTTTATTTATATCTAAATACAGTGTTCAAATTTTCAAAGTTTTTTTCACATATTTTTAAATCTATTTATATATAACGGACCACCAGCTTTAACATACACCCCCTCCCCCCAATCAGCCCGTTATATCCAGGTTATAACTTACTAACTAACTAACCATCACGCCACTTCCCAGCAGGGGTAGGCAGAGAGAATAGAGCACCACACCACTCTGTCCTTGCAAACATTCTTCGCCTCTTCCACGTTCATGCATCTCCTCATACATACCCGCCGATTGTTACGACTCCTAACCTGACCACTTTCAGGTATTTGGCATACCTGATCGTGCTATGTTTTTCTCGGTCTTCCTCTGCTTCTTTTCCCACTAACATTTGCCTCATAAATTTGTTTAACCGTTCTTTCCTCATTCGTTCATTCCACATGTCCAAACTATATCAACACACCTTTCTTAATGTTATCGATAATGCTTATCTCAGCTTTGCATTCCTTCCTTATTTCACTATTCGCACATCTATCATACATCGTTTTGTCGCACATTCTTCTGAGACATCGCATTTCGACTGCATTCATTCTACTTTCATCCTTCTTTTGCCAACTCTATGTTTCACTTCCATACATTAGAGTTGGAACCAGGACTCCGTTGTGCACTGCCAGTTTAGCTTCCGCTGATAGGTTTTTATTTGCTATAACTGATTTCAGTGCACCATTCACTTTGTTCCCAGCATTCACTCTCCTTTCTATCCAGGTTTTACTGTTCTAAAATAAGTCGAGAAGCATCGCTAAACAGATAATACATAACCCTCATTATGAATTCTCTCTGTTGCACAAACGTTACTGCAAATATGACTTCTGTCAACATGTCAGCAATAACGCTACTTTTATTACTACACAAACATGCCATTTTGCAAATTATCTTAATTTTATCAGGGATATTCATAAAATAAATTAAATAATGGCAGCAAAAAAATTATCAATGTTTTTTTTATTTATTTTTTTTTTTTATTCTTTTAATATATTTACATTTTTATTTATAACATAATACATTTGAATCATTTATACATATGGAGAACTTTTATATTTCGATTCGCTGTGCCTCTCCATAAAAGAGTCTGTGCTTTTGTGCTTGGAGAGGGACTTACACTCGTGGTTTAATGTTATATAATAAAAGATATAATAGTTTTTTTTTATTATTTTTTTTTTAAAGATTTAAATGTATAGAGCTTTAATTTTTTTTTAAGGATTTTTATATCTTCTTTTTTTTAAATTTCTTTAGGGAGTTTATTGAAATGTTTGATTGCCAAATATTTGAAGTTTTGCTGAAATTGCTTGGTGTTGCATTTTGGAGTAGAAAAATCGTTTGAGAATCTCGATGATAAATTTTTTGTTAAATTTAAATAGTTGTCACCCTTTGTCACCCTTTATTTGAAAAACTGCGTTTTTTTTTTAAAATGGATTTTATGTTTGGGACTTGAAATTTTTTATATAATAATTTTGTTCGAAATATGTTTTTTTTTTCAAGATGACTTTAATTATGGTTTTCTGTACTATTTTCACTGAGTTCAGTATGTTGTTGTATGAGCCTCCCCATGCAACAATGCCATACTGTAGTAGTGAGTGTACGATAGCATAGTAAACTCTTTTTAGGTTGTGTTTAGGACTTGCAAAAGACTATTTCTATTTATTTGAGAGGTTTAAATCTTGGATTGAATTCACGTACTTGAGCCCCGCCTAAAAATATTATTGTAATTTAAAAAAATTATATAGCTTATAATTTGACCAGTTATTTTATTTCCAATATTTCAAATACTCATTCTCAAATCTGGACTATCTGCTTAGGAGTTATTTTATAAATTTTTGTAGGGCTTTTTTCCATGTAACGCGGTTGAACAGCGTTCCAGCACCTTTTTTTTACGAATATATATATATATATATATATATATATATATATATATATATATATATATATATATATATATATATATATATATATATATATATATATATATATATATATATATACATAAATATATATGTATATATATATATATATATATATATATATATATATATATATATATATATATATATATATATATATATTTTTTTTTTTTTTTTTTTTTTTTCAGTTATTCAGTATTACCCTGGACTGGTACCTGAAGCGGAGGGCTGATCACCTTTCCTTCGTGTGTTAACGATTAAGATAACGCTGCGTTTATATAATGCAGTGCCCTATGCACCATTGGGGTGCAGATAAGGGTTTGAATTGAATTGAATTGAATTTATATTATTCGTCAAAATGATGGGAAAATTTGATTGGAATTTTATTTAAATGATTTTTTAATATAACTTGTTTTAGTAAAAAGC
The DNA here is from genome assembly GCF_059751285.1 of Brachycentrus maculatus. Lineage (NCBI taxonomy): Eukaryota > Metazoa > Arthropoda > Insecta > Trichoptera > Brachycentridae > Brachycentrus > Brachycentrus maculatus. Next base: position 293,100 of record NW_028280861.1, read on the forward strand.
TTGACATGAAGTGAGTTCCAGGACCTTTTTTTGTTTTAAAAAATCCCTGCTTTTTTGACATCTCAACATAGATCATATTTGTCCACCTCCGTAGTGTAATGGTCAGCACGCTCGGCTACCGTTCTGGGGTCAAATATTTATTTAAGTGATTTTTTCACTGTCATATTTATTCAATATTACCCTGGACTGGTACCTGAAGCGGACGGCTGATCACCTTTCCTTCATGTGTTAACGATCAAGATAACTCTGCGTTTATACGACACAGTGCCCATACACCAGTGGTGCATACACCATCGGGGTCCGGATAGGGGGTTTATTTATATATAACATGGATCATATTATTTGAAAAGGTTGATAACCACTGATTTGCAAAACTATAAAAGACATTTTCATCTGCTCCATTTTACCATTCACCATGTATTTTCCGGCGGAAAGTGTTACCACGCTTCTAAACATTCTCGTTAATACATATTTTTCAGATTTTTGGTGTTCTGCCATCATTACCGACACAGTTCTCTCAATCCACGCTGCCGTCCCAATATACACTTACAAAATTAACAACAACACTTCAGGACTACCATTTCTGGCCCAAATAATGGAGTCCCGTTGCCACGGATATATTGTGAAGACGTCTGATTTCAAATTATTTTTTGAAACATTCGAAAATTACACGGTTTTGGTGAATCACAGATTCGGTAAAAAGAGATTCATAATCCTACCGAGTTCTTACGAAAACCCTTTCGTAGACTTTGATACAAAATTCATAAAGCACATTCCAGATGTGATATTTTTGAAACCCGTAAATTTCGTAAATGCAACTCGGAATGTTCGGAATTTATCTGATCACCAAAGTGGATTCTTCGATTTTGAAATATACTCGCAAAAGTTTGTTGGAAAAGATGGTGGATCTGATTTTATTACATACGATACTTGGTTTGGGAAAAATGGGACATTTAAAAATAATGCGAATCTCTTTCCAGACAAGATGTTTAATTTACAAGGTAAATTTTGTTCAAACTTAACGAATACTGGGCCTTAATTATCATCAACATTCAGTATCGGAGTTTTACTCACTCTTCTCTTTGACATCACTGTGTTATAGGGAGACCTCTCCGGGTGTCGACGTTCAACTACAAACCTTCCAGCATCTGGTGGGAGGATGAGAATGGACTGCACCTCGACGGTACAGAGACTAGAATTGCTCTCGAGTATTGCAGGTATTGAAAGCTGTCCCACCGCATGCCCAGATCTGATACAGAAGCATCTAGGCTTCCTGACAGACCTTCTAGATGCATATCTAACTATAGTTAGTTGTACATATTGAAAGCTGTCCCACCGCATGCCCAGATCTGATACAGAAGCATCTAGGCTTCCTGACAGACCTTCTAGATGCATATCTAACTATAGTTAGTTGTACATATTGAAAGCTGTCCCACCGCATGCCCAGATCTGATACAGAAGCATCTAGGCTTCCTGACAGACCTTCTAGATGTATATCTAACAATAGTTAGTTGTACATATTGAAAGCTGTCCCACCGCATGCCCAGATCTGATACAGAAGCATCTAGGCTTCCTGACAGACCTTCAAGATGTATATCTAACAATAGTTAGTTGTACATATTGAAAGCTGTCCCACCGCATGCCCAGATCTGATACAGAAGCATCTAGGCTTCCTGACAGACCTTCTAGATGTATATCTAACAATAGTTAGTTGTACATATTGAAAGCTGTCCCACCGCATGCCCAGATCTGATACAGAAGCATCTAGGCTTCCTGACAGACCTTCAAGATGTATATCTAACAATAGTTAGTTGTACATATTGAAAGCTGTCCCACCGCATGCCCAGATCTGATACAGAAGCATCTAGGCTTCCTGACAGACCTTCTAGATGTATATCTAACAATAGTTAGTTGTACATATTGAAAGCTGTCCCACCGCATGCCCAGATCTGATACAGAAGCATCTAGGCTTCCTGACAGACCTTCAAGATGTATATCTAACAATAGTTAGTTGTACATATTGAAAGCTGTCCCACCGCATGCCCAGATCTGATACAGAAGCATCTAGGCTTCCTGACAGACCTTCAAGATGTATATCTAACAATAGTTAGTTGTACATATTGAAAGCTGTCCCACCGCATGCCCAGATCTGATACAGAAGCATCTAGGCTTCCTGACAGACCTTCTAGATGTATATCTAACAATAGTTAGTTGTACATATTGAAAGCTGTCCCACCGCATGCCCAGATCTGATACAGAAGCATCTAGGCTTCCTGACAGACCTTCAAGATGTATATCTAACAATAGTTAGTTGTACATATTGAAAGCTGTCCCACCGCATGCCCAGATCTGATACAGAAGCATCTAGGCTTCCTGACAGACCTTCAAGATGTATATCTAACAATAGTTAGTTGTACATATTGAAAGCTGTCCCACCGCATGCCCAGATCTGATACAGAAGCATCTAGGCTTCCTGACAGACCTTCTAGATGTATATCTAACAATAGTTAGTTGTACATATTGAAAGCTGTCCCACCGCATGCCCAGATCTGATACAGAAGCATCTAGGCTTCCTGACAGACCTTCTAGATGTATATCTAACAATAGTTAGTTGTACATATTGAAAGCTGTCCCACCGCATGCCCAGATCTGATACAGAAGCATCTAGGCTTCCTGACAGACCTTCTAGATGTATATCTAACTATAGTTAGTTGTACATATTGAAAGCTGTCCCACCGCATGCCCTGATCTGATACAGAAGCATCTAGGCTTCCTGACAGATCTGATCTTGCCAAGCAATTTTTTCTAAAAACTAAGTTGCAAAATTTATTTAAAATGTGAAACAATATAAAATTGTATCCCGATTTTACTATCAATTTAAATTTAAAAGCTTTCAATATATCAGTCACTGCCAATCTAAATATGTAAATACAATATTGTAAGTCCATCACCAAATTTTCTAGAAGTATCCCAGTGTAGGCAGTGAAAGGGATTAGTGTTTAGTTCAATTAGTCAGCTAGATCCGATTCCGACTCGATGTTGGCCGGTACACAGACCCTCACAAACCCGACCAGCACAGCAGACAGACACTGAACAGGAACAGGTAATTTATAAACATTTAATTTCAGCTATAATCCGAACAATTTTGGAGATCTGATGACGGCGAGCAGCTGATGCCAGTTTCAACAAGCGCAGTGGCGTAGTTGGGTAGACGCTTGACTGCAAAACTGGCGTCGCGGGTTCGTTTCCCACATACTGCAAAGTAAATTCAAGAAAGATTTGTTTTCAATTGATCTGGGAGTTTGTGATGTATTTTTACATTTACCTTCCCTATCCTTACTTTCCTACCTGCAGACAAGACTCTAATAAAGGCTTTGTGGGTTATTTCATAAAATAATAAAAAAATCCAAATTTGAACAACATTTTGGTTGGTTGGATCAAAAGCAAATATCAGATATTTTCAAGCTTAAATAAAAATGATAATTTTTTTAATTATTCATTTAGTACTGTAAAACGAGGCTACTTGAACTTTGACGTGTTATTTGAGCCCAGTACAAAAAAAGATAAAAATATCTGTATTTGGTCTACAATAATGAACGTATTGACATGATTCATTGTTTCCCTGACAGGTGACACTTATTGTCAAGATACTTCGATGGATACCACTATCTAAGTATATGTTTTTTACTGGGCTCAAAGTTCAAGTAGCCTCGTTGTACGGTACTTTAACAAAAATGTAGAATAAAAAACATTTTCATAAACCAAAATTTCCTTTTTTTCCCTCATTCTTCGCAAAACACTCTCACATCTAATGAACAACCCACTTCACGATTTAAATTAGCGAGCTGGCACTGTATTTCATTTATTGTAATATGTTTTCATTGTTTGTGAACCATAAATAAATAAAAAATGTGGCTGGGTATAGCTAGTTAGAAATAGAGAATTTGTATAGCTATGGTGGTTCTCGAGTTGTATGGTGTCTTGTTTGCTTCAGGTGGGTGAACTGCACCATAGCCCTGGTGCACCACGAAGAGGAGCTGGAGTGGGGAGAGTTGTTTGAGAACAGGACAGGAGTGGGGATGCTGGGCAATGCCTATCACGACAGAGCGGACCTGTCTTACGGTAACTATCCTTCCGGGCAAGATGATGCAAGGAAATGTTTAAATACAGTACTGGTACAGAATGTAGATACATATATAACAATAATAATAATTTGGATAGTTTATAATGCGCATTTTCGTAAAATACTACCTCAAGGGCACTACTTATAAAGATAATAATAGAAGAGTCTGGACCGCACACAGTGTTGCCGTACCAAGGGAACATTTTACAATACTTGTTTATTTTTATTTGTCTATTTGTCTATGAGCTATGCAATCATGAACGATATGGCCGAATTATACAATCTATTTCAAATCTACCCACCTCTATCACCCAATTATAGCATATTGGTTTAAAGATGTAAGTTTTTTCAGTATTTTGACATTGGCAAAGTTCTCTCAATAGGTTCATCTTGTATGTGGCTGCATGAGTTTACCTTCCTAGACCTGTCGGCTCCTTACATCAGGACTGGTATTACAGCATTGGCACCCCGTCCCAAGTAAGGTTATACACTAAAGCAATCCTTACATTGCATTCAAGAAATACTCATACAAATCACAAGAAATCACCTTCCAATCAATCGCACAAACCGCCAATAAAACATTACAGTAATACCCTATTTAGCGCGAGTAATGGCGCGCCTAATGATTTATTTTTTTTATTTTTTATATTTGTGTTTTTATTATTTACAAAAATATTTCAATTACATTTAATTTCTGTGAGCCTGAGCGGCTCATTAGAAATAGTAATTATTCTCATTATTATCTAATTGTAGTAGAGTGGGTTTGAACTGAGAAATTCGGACTCAAGAGTCCGCGACACTAACCACGGGACCACAACCCGACACTAAACCCGACACCAACACTGTCGATTCTCCTTTTTTCCATATATATCGCTCACTCCTTTCAAGAACGTCATAAATCAAATAATTTGATTTTTCAGGAGAACGTTTTTAAAGTTTAAAAATATAATACAATGTATAAAAAAATAAATATCAAGCCACTTATTTAACTTTTTACTGTGCAACAGATCTTTTTAGGTAAAACCTGAAGGTTTTTTTCTCCGTTTGAAAAATATTTAATAAATTTGAAAAAAAAAATTAACCTTTTCTTCAAAATGCAAAAGTAACATTTTCTGCCCTGTAGCGGGTAAATATTAGGTTAAAAATATGCCTCTTTTGCTGGGATAGAGTACATTTTCTGGGCATTCCAAAAACATGCACAACTAAAAATTTACGATTTTTGATTTATGAGGTTCTTGAAAGGAGTAAGCTATATGTCTTATGTTTTCAGGCTCATTGAAGATTTTCTGTTTCCATATTTGCCATTTGAACTTAATGTCTGGATAGCCTTCACTCTTTCTACTGTTGCGGCTTCCTTCATTCTCTACACATACATTGTATTGTCTAGAAGAGACACAAGCGCTCCGGAAGCCATCGAAATTCTCCAAAACGACTCGTCAAACCAACAGAGCACTCTAGTTTTATCGACTGCAGATAAAGGCAAAGATGAAATAAGTAATGATAAGGAAGTTGTTTATAAAGTGAAGGGGAAAGGAAGATTTATGAGTGATGATTCAATTTCTGCCCGAGAATCACATTTTAACTATTTTGTGAATGCATTTCTTAGTATCTTGGATATATTACTTCTGCAGGTTTGTCAATCAATTACTTTTAGGTTATGTTTCTCCATCAGATTTGACATGAATACAGTAATTAACCCTTTGGTTATCAGGACTTTTTTTTCTTCTTTATTTTAAATTCATTTGCATTACATATCATATCGCTCACTCCTTTCAAGAACGTCATAAATCAAAAAACTTGATATTTCAGTAGAACGTTTTTAAAGTTTAAAAATATTACACATTTTATTAAAAATAACTATCAAGCCACTTATTGAACTTTTTACTATGCAACACATCTTTTTAGGTAAAACCTGAAGGTTATTTCACAATTTGAAAAACATTTAATATATTTAAAAAAATAATTAAACAATACCTTTTCTTCAAAATGCAAAAACAACACTTTCTGCCCTGTAGCGGGTAAATATTATGTTAAAAATATGCCGCTTTTACTGGGATATAGTACATTTTCTGGGCATTCCGAAAACATGCACAACTGAAAATTGATTATTTTTGATTTATGACGTTCTTGAAAGGAGTGAGCGATATATTCAAATACAAAAAATATTAATATAATATGAAAATGAATACAAAAAAAGATCCCACAAAGGCATGGCCTGTGTGTGGGTATACAAAATAATTTAGTCATAGGGTATAAGGATATAAAGGTATTTTGACATTACTATCTATCATTAGTATCCTATAACTGTCCATCAAACCTCCTCCCTTAGTATTTCCCTCTACCTCCTTCCCTAAACTCCCTTTTTCCTTTGCCTTCCTTATTATCATCAATTTGTAATATTTTTTTTATGTTCAAGTACTATCTACCCTCTGATTGCAAACAGCTATATATGGTATCAAACGTTTTAATCAATATCACTAGTCTGTATTTTTTACAATTGACAATTTTTATTTTTTTAAGATGAGAATTGCATTTATAATGTACACGGTTTTTAGACCATTAAGTGGATTTTTTAAAATAAATATGTTTTATTTGAATCTGTGTTGGGGACAGGAGGGATAATCTAGTGTGGGCCAATCAGGAACTTGTCAGCATTTGCTCATTGCTGGGAGGAAACCACGTTGCACTCCTCAGGAGAAGGCGGACTGCTGAGTGTTATCAGCAGACCTTCCGTTCCACTAGAAGAGGGTTAAGCATTTTGTGCCCTAGCTTGTATGT